>NC_037673.1:103302669-103604367 GCF_003255815.1 Theropithecus gelada
TGGGATTAGGACTGGTAAGGGACTTTAAAAGCTAAAAGATATGGAAGATACAACCCAATCAGGTTCACGTAGCTAGAGAAACAAGACACACCCATAAGACAGAACTTATGATGATAATTCTGAAAAAATGCATAACTAAATAGTAGAGAGGGGTTCAGGTAATTTATGGAAATCCTGAGGCTATAAAAGAAAAAAGAAAGACATCAGTTTATGAAATGGTAGGGATTTCTAGAGTTCACCCATATCTAACTTTCTTCTCCTTCTGGGCATATGAAAGTATTATACCTCTCTGCTACCTTAGAGTTAGGCAGAGTTGTGGGCAGAAGGAGCACGAGTCACCTATGGGCTGAAGCAAGACTCTTCAGTGTTCTCTTATGTGGTGGTTTGTGTTGAGATGACAAAACCACAAGACTAAGAGGCATCTATCATTGAGTCACACACAGATAATAGTTACCTGCCTTAATAAACTCTGTCAAACCCCTGAGATCCTGGGGTTGTTTGCTACTGCAGCACAATATATTCTGTCCTGACAAATATCGATACCAAGGCAGGGAGGAGCTAGAGAAAGTTACTATGGAAAGAATTTTAGGATCTCCTCAATGTATTTATACTTTAGTTTCCTTCTCCCTTTGGCTGAGAATATTCCAATACTCTGACCTGTCTACCTCCAATATCTCTCAATCAAATACTCCGCATTACTGCTAGAGCATTCTAAGACCTACATCTGTTCATATCTCTGTTTGAACTTCAAATGGATTCCCCTGGCACAAAAGATAAAGAACAACCTCCTTAGCATAGGGTCAAGGCCCATGGTATCCGGCTGTTTCCCAATGTTATTATTAACCACTAGCTCCCATCCTGTACTCCTGCCATTGGCACTCTGATTGAGCCACACTCCGCTCTGCCTCCAGGAACTGGGACACGCTGCTCTGTCTGTAATGGTCCCCACTCCCTCTTCTCCCGGGTGAAAACCTAATCAACTTCTGGCAGGATTCACTTCCTCTGCGAGGCCTTCAGCTCCTCTCTCCTCCCTCAGCACTTTGTGCATTCTGTTACAAAACACTGTTCCTTAAAAACTTTGTTTATCCGCTTCCAATGGATAGGGAGTTGCTCAAGGCAGTGAGTGATTCACTTTTGTTTCCCCCAGAGTACCTAGCACAGTATCTGACAAGCAGTTAGTATTTGCAGAAATAATGAATGAATAAAGGAAAGAAGGAATATGTGGATGAAATGTGTTCATGAGAGTATTAGGCAGATGACAGGAGCACAGTAGAGGTTTGTTGGACAGAAGTAAAGTAAAATGTAAATGTAAACAGCTAGCAGGTGTCAAATTACAAAGAATGAGAATTTTTCATTTGATCCAAAAGGTAACAGAGAATCATGATAACTTCATGAGCAGCAAAATGATAATTTTGTTCAGCCCTGTAGCACCTTGTGCCTTGAATGTCAGCTATGTTTATGCCAATCTTATTCCCCCTTGGACTATAAAGCTCCTTGAAAACAGGGGATGTGTCCTAATCATATTTGTATCCCCTATAGCAACAAGCCCAGTGTTTGTGTAACAGGTGCCAACAAATATTTGCTGAATTTAATTTTACAAAGATTACTCCCTATGCGATGAGGCTGGGTAGACCAGCTAGCAGACTACTGTATTATATACAACATTACATGGGAAATGGACTTCAAGGGGGTATTGCCTATGGAAATGTGGAAATAGAAATCTAAGATGTCTAATAGTCCAGTCAGCAGCCTTTAGGGTCTCTAATATCAATTAATATTTTGAGCCTGGGGTCCTAGAAAAATGGTGGTCTATTTAAAACACAAATGTTGGGAGGAAGACTTGCTTTTCTCAAGGAGTAGATGAGTCCTGTGTGGGAGATAACAAAAGAAAATATACTAGAGCTACAAGCAGCTAGAGGGACTAACTGCTGTATACAAATTTTATCCCCCATCCTGTGGCTTAGTTCAATTTTTTATTGATTGATTCATTCATTCACTCACTCATTCATTTTATTTTTGTAAATTTCTTACATTGTACAAAGCAATGTTTCCAAAGTTTATTCAAGTCTATTTAGATTATTGTCTGTTTCACATTAATCCCCAAAGTCAAAGATGGTGAGCGAAGTAATGATGTGCTAGACTCTTCTGCTTTGGGTTTCCCAGATATCTCTAGTAATTATCAGAAAGGGTTTGCAGGGCTTCCTCTTGTTGAAGTACCCTTTTTAAAACTCCAGCTGTCAGCATGGAATCCTATAAGCATCAAATTATTTTGCAAATCCCAAGTTAAAAAGAGCACTCCATTCGGAAGCTATACCTGGTTTTATCATGGCTCACTTCTTGATAAGAAACACACACACACACACACACACACACACACACACACACAAGTGAGCCCTTAAAAGAAACATTAAGAATGAAAAACAAAAAAAACTCTTTTTTTTTTTTTTCAAGACAGTCTTGCTCTGTCACCCAGGCTGGAGTGCAAAGGCGCGATCTCAAATCACTGCAACCTCTGCCTCCTGGGTTGAAGCAATTCTCCTGCCTCAGCCTCCCGAGTAGCTGGGATTATAGGCGAGTGCCACCACGCCTGGTTAATTTTTTGTATTTTTAGTAGAGATGGGGCTTCACCATGTTGGCCAGGCTAGTCTTGAACTCCTGACCTCGTGATCTGCCTGCCTCCGTCTCCCAAAGTGCTGGGATTAGAGGCGTGAGCCACTGCTCCCGGCCACAAAAAAAAATCTCTTTTAAGATACTGTCCAAAGCCTGTACCTGAGGGATTCGGTGTTATACCTCCCAAAATAAAATATGGATTTAAAATTCAAGGTATATATAATAGGTTATCAATAAGTTAACTATTACCATCATTACAATATGTCATTTAAGCTATTTCTAACTCATGTATTGGACCAGACAAAATTTATTTGTTTATTTAGACGGAGTCTTGTTCTGTCACCCAGGCTGGAATGCAGTGGGGCAATCTTGGCTCACTGCAACCTCCACCTTCTGGGTTCAAGCATTTCTCCTGCCTCAGCCTCTCTAGTAGCTGGGATTACAGGCACGTTCCACCACGCCTGGCTAATTGTTGTATTTTTAGTAGAGACGGGGTTTCACCAAGGCCAGGCTGGTCTCAAAATCCTGACCTCAGGTGATCCACCCACCCTGGCCTCCCAAAGTGCTGGGATTATAGGAGTGAGCCACCACGCCCGTCCTGGACCAGAAAAAATTTAAACCAAACTTAACAGATTTAAATTTTCTGTGGGTTAATGTTAAAATCATACCTAAAAAAGTTTTATTCCAACGTGAACCTAAGTTCGCATTCTAAAAGGTACCTAGAACCTCACGTGCCTTCATTGGACCCTAAAGCTTCTGAGCATTTTATGGTTGATTTGACCCCACCTACCCCCCGCCCCCACCAAGATCTAACACTAATGTTTCATTCCTGTAACTGAATATTATCAGTTTTTCATATCATTTATTTGTGGCAAAATGAGAAAAAGAACATATCCATAGTAAGGACTAGGTACAGGAATTCTCTAGGTGGCCTTGCACTGACTCAGTTATGCTCTTTCTTGCTTGTTGCTCTCAAGAATAACTGTACCGGTGTGTTAGGAATGCAACATCTTGAGATAAGAGGAGAGCTGGCTGGAACAGCTGGACTTAGTTCCAGTGTCCCCAGAACAGGATGTTCTTCAACACTTTAGCCCAGCAGATCTCATGACTCAGGGTATAAAACCCAGGGTGGGTGGATCTCCAGGGTCCCTCAGCTGGGGTACAAGTGGGGCATGCAGGGACAAGATTCCATCCTCCCTGGGCAGCTTCCTTGAACCATGGGGGACCAGCTAGCTAGCAATTAATTCTAGGATTATGTTATTCCTTGATGCCTATCTATAGATAACAAACCTGCTTTGTATAGCTTGTGTGCTTGGGTGTTCTGTCTCACTAGACTCAGACAAATTGGTAACCAGTGCATAGTGAACTTGCTTCACAGTATGCCATTTATTTGTTTATCTATTTATGCATTTTAGGGACCTGATCTTCCTATGGTGCCCAGGTTAGACTCCAACTCCCTAGCTCAAGGGATCCTCCTGCCCCCGCCTCCCAAGTAGCTGAGACTACAGGTGCACGTTACCATGCCCAGCTATTGCTCTTAGCCCATCCCACCCATGCTTCCAATTAAATAATTATTCTATCTCCCCGAATTACGTGACATTTTCCAAAAAATAATCATCAAATGAATCCTTTCAAAAGAAGTCAAGCATCTCTTGCATCCTCACCCTGCAGCACTTAGAGGCAGGTCTGCCAGCAAGGGGGTGAAATCTTCACCCTCACCTTTCAGGGCAGTGCAGGGCAGGCTACCACCTGCACTGCAAAGTTTATCCAGTATGAGAGTTCCTTTGGCAGGGAACACAAACTGCTGACTTATGCTTGCCACTGCATAGGTAAAGGACACTGATACAGGTAAAGAAGTCTACATGTGCACCGTCATGACCAATGCCTTACAGCGGCTACTCAGATTCCTCTTTACTTGCTGTGTCACCATCCAGTGGGGAAAAGCACCTCAATATTAATCCTAGTTACACAAACTCTAACAGGACATGATCCTAACCATTAGGGCAGTATTAATTAAGGTATCTTGCAGAAATGCTGCTCATTATACATTTAAAAACAAGGTGAGGTTTCATTAACTCTTTTACTTTCAATAATCTTCAAACTCAGCTCCCAGACAGCAAACTGGGTTCCATACTTGCTTAAGGCTTAAGAACACATTTTACATTTATTCTCATTAAAGCCACATTGTGACATGAAGTGATTTACAAATTAGAGAGCACATGTGTTATCAGAATTCTGTAATAAAATGTTCAGAGACTCTTGGCTTTGTCACCATTAGGGACACAGGCTGGTTTTTCCATGGTCTGTCCAAACGGCCTTTAAGGTAATGGTTAAAGGACAAGTCTCCACCTCTGTGCATATTACAAATTGTAACATGGTGTATGCTTCAGGCAGAAGAACTCTTAATTCTAGCATGTTCTCAATGGCAATACAGAAGCTTCGCCCCTCCCTCCCTTCCTTCCTTCCATGGAGTTTTGCTCTTACTGCCCAGGCTAAAGTGCAATGGCACGATCTCAGCTCACCACAACCTCCGTCTCCCGGGTTCAAGTGATTCTCCTGCCTCAGCATCCCGAGTAGCTGGGATTACAGATGCCCGCCACCATGCCCAGCTACTTTTTGTATTTTTAGTAGATGGGTTTCACCATGTTGGTCTCAAACTCCTAACCTCAGCTGATCCACCTGCCTTGGCCTCCCGAAGTGCTGGGATTACAGGCATGAGCCACCATACCTGGACTGTTCTTTCCTTTTGCTTGGTGACTGGAATAAGGGAAGTCTGCTATTTTTATGACTTTATATGTGTACCCACAAAATCTATGTGCAAAGATTACCTCTTGAGAGGAGAACTGAATAGTTGGAAAATAGGAGTGGGAAGAAGACATGTTTTTTACTGTATACTCTTTTATAGCTTTTGAGTTTTGTATCATGTACATGTATTATACACTCAAATACTAAAAATTAAATTAATTAATTAATATTTTGAGACAGAGTCTCACCCTGTCACCCAGGCTAGAGCGCAGTGGCGCAATCTCAGCTCACTGCAACCTCCACCTCCAGGGATCAAGTGATCCTCATGTCTTAGCCTCCCGAGTAGCTGGGATTACAGGTGTGCACCACTATGCCAGGCTAATTTTTGTATTTTTATTCAAGACAGGGTTTCGCCATATTGGCCAGACTGCTCTCAAACTCCTGGCCTCAAGCAATCTGCTTGCCTCCACCTCCCAAAGTGCTGGAATTACAGGCATGAGCCACCAACCCTGGCCTAAAAATGTAATTTTAAAAGAACAAATAAAAGCAAAACACCTACAAACTTTTCTAAATCATGTTTAAAAAATTTATTCAGTCTTATAAAGTTACAAAACTTTAAAAAAATTTAACCCTTAAAAAAATATTCAAAACACATTTTAGAAAAAATGCTTCAGAGATTTTATATCTAAAACACTGCACCTGGACACTGTTAAGAAACAGTTATATGTCATCCTTTTATTATGATAACTATTCAGCTAGAAAGATCATTACCTACTTTGACATTATAAAAGTTAGTGAGTTTAAAAAATAGATAATGTGTTTTTAAAGGAGAGCATGCTATTTTTCCCTCTAAGGTATACTTGACAAATGTTCAGCATTTCAAGTAAATACACATTATTTCATTTATCAGCTGTGATCATCTCATTCTCTTCAGTATGACTTAAGAAGCTTCAGGAATGTGTTTTTTCTCACCTCAAGTCACTCTCACAGGCAAGTCTTCCATTAGAGAAAGAAGCCACCAGACGCCACCAGAAACTTAACAAAATTAAAGATACCTTAGGCCTCTCAATTTCATTCCAAAAGAAAATCATCCTTGGCCGAGCACAGTGGCTCACGTCTGTAATCTCAGCACTTTGGGAGGCCGAAGCGGGCGGATCATCTGAGGTCAGGAGTTTGAGACCAGCTTGGCCAACATGGTGAAACCTTGTCTCTGCTAAAAATACAAAAATTAGCTAAGTGGTGGTGGGCACCTGTAATTTTAACTATTCAGGAGGCTGAGGTAGGAGGATCACTTGAACCCAGGAGGCAGAGGTTGCAGTGAGCAGAGATCAGAGATCAGATCGAGTCACTGCACTCTAGCCTAGGAGACAGAGCAAGACTCGTCTCCAAAAAAATATTAAAAAATCATCCTTAAGATCTATTCTTGTAAGAATTTTTTTTCAACAGGAAAGCCAAAAAATGCTTAAAAACATATATTATTTTAGATTTGAAGCCACCACCTAGGGAAAAGGAAATATATGCTATGTGTTATATAATGCCCCTCTGGAATAATTGCTGTTATTTGTTCACTTTCTAGAGCAAACACCATAGTTTTTTTGTTTGTTTGTTTTATCTTTTACAACCAAATACTCCCTAGAAAATAGGAGATAAAGACCAATAAAACCTTTGTTCTCTCTCCCTTCAGCCAACCCCTAAGGCATATTTTACCTCCAGAGTTGTTATCTGAAATGAATGACTGATTAAAAAAAAAAAGTTAAAGGACCCAGACTGCTGAATGTGTGAGGTAATTGCAGTGTTTCCCACACCTTGTTTCTCTTTGGCTAGGCCCTACCAATAGTCACTGTTCCTACCAGCCTGCTTTTGCAGAAAAGAAAAAGTTGCCTAAGTACCATGGCTCCAATGCCTAAATTCCTTTATCAAGAAAAGAAAGAAAAAAAAAAAAAAGTACAGGACAAGACTCTGGAAAACCAAAGTCCTACATTTACAATGTACTTATTTAGATTTGTAAACTCCTAAATGGCAGGAGAATATTAACATGTACTTCTAAGGAACTTTCACAGGCAAACAGGTTAACTTCAGTAGCTAACTGCACAAGGTTTATAATGAGCTGTAGGCCCTTTTTTTCTAACTCTCTTGGCCCAACTGGTATACTTTGCCTTCAGAGTATTATCAGAGTGTATATGCATTGAACATTGGCACAGTCTATCATTTAATATTCACAACACAATTATTACCCACATGTCACAGATGAGGAAACAGGCACAGGCACTTACCCAAGTCTACACTGCTTGTTAGTGTTAGTGTGGAGGCTGAAACGGAGGCAGGCTGGCTCCAGAGTCTGCATCCTAAACCCTATTTTGCAATGAGTTTAATTCTCCTAAAATGAGCAGAAATGAAATGTAAAACATTTTTTACCCCAACACTTTTTTATGATGTCACTGACTCATGTAGCAAGCATCCACGAATTCTTAAACTTTTAACATTATTCATTTTTAGTAAATATCTATTGACTCTACAGAATATGCAAAGTCTTGTGTAAGATATCTGAGGGGAACACGAGGAAGTATGACAAATAACGCCATGTTCCCAAGCAGTTTGAAACTCCATGGCACCTCCTCTCCACCAAAAATGGAGGAAAAAACAAATTAAACATTTAAAAATACATTTCCAAGCATCCCTGGAAGTCAGGATATTCTAGTACCCATGGCCTATGATATAAAATGGTTATAGGCCTGGTGTCGACTGGGTTGCTGGGTTCAGTTTGCCTGGAAGTGGATTCCAGAACAGCCTGTCAGGAACAGGTAGTTTCTGTAGTCAAAGGCCGGAGGCAAGCTTTAACTACCTCCTGTACTGGCTTGAGATGAAATCAAGAAATCCACCTCCTCACTGCTTGTCCAGGCCTCTTTTTTCTGTCCTTCCTCTAATGTCAACCCAATTTCCCCAAATTACTTAGAGCAGGCCAGCGCGGTGGCTCATGCCTGTAATTCCAGCACTTTGGGAGGCCAAGGTGGGTGGATCACCTGAGGTCAAGAGTTTGAGACCAGCTTGGCCAACATGGTTAAACCCCCGTCTCTACTTTAAAAAGTACATTAATTAGCTGGGCGTGGGGGCAGGCACCTGTAATCCCAGCTACTCAGGAGGCTGAGGCAGGAGAATCATTTGAACCTGGGAGGCAGAGATTGCAGTGAGCCAAAATCACACCATTGTACTCCAGCCTGGGCAACAAAAGCGAAACTCCATCTCAAAAAAAAAAAAAAAAAAAAAAAAAAAAAAAGGCAAAACAAAACAACTACCCAGCATCTCTTTGCTACAGACAAGATCAGAGAGTCTCGTTCATCCCGTGTTTCTGAGAGGTAATGTCAAGTTATTCCAGTTCAGCTGCTTGTGTTTCCATAGAGGATGAGCATTTGGCCTTTAAGAGGGATTGCAAAGTACCTTATCACAACGCTACCTACATGTTTGGTAGGTCTTACCCCTCTCCTCCTTCCTGCTCTCACTGACACAGATTTGTAGCAGAATACACAAAGATGCCTTTTGTGGAAAAATGTTGCCAACTCTACCCCAGACAATAGCTGATGCTGTCTGTTGGGGCTTGCTAAGCAATAAAATGCACTTAAAGAATAACTGCAACTTCCGTTAGTGGATGACCCATTCCTAGGAAGGAACATGCTGGAGAGGAAACGTGGGTCAGCAAACCTAGGACTAAACCCAGATGCAGCAGGGCTTTTGGCTTCTCCTCCTTCAGACTAGGCCATAATCTCCCTGAATGAGACAAAGTGGTTTTCAGAAAGTACCAAGTAGACAGTTCATAGGAGCAAGTCATATCCCATTTAGAGTCTTGGCTTTATGCTAACGAGGACAATGTCTCCTGGACTCCTTTGGCATGGCTCACCACCTGCCCTCCTCCTGACCAGCATTCTCATTGTCCCAAAGTAGGCACCTGTAGTTTCAGAAGCAGCTACCTGAGCTTGCTTCCATTTATTAAGACAATTTGGGCCTAGAAGCTGGTTGGAAAGTTGCCATGGTATCATGAGCAAAACATTAGTTGGCTTGGCTTTGCTATCTGTAGCAGTAGGTGACCTTTTATTAAAAATTGTTGATGTTCATGAGGACAAATAAATCAACACACTTACATCTCCTAACTCATTTGTAGGAACAGGTTCATATTCTGCTAAAAACAAAAAATCAGGAGAGGGTCAGAGGCTGAGGCCTGGGCAGGGAGGCTATTTTATGTAACTGTATTGGTATAAAATTACTCCTTTTGCTAACCACATCTAGAAGGTAAAAGTACCCTTATATGGAGAAATAATACTGGAGAAATAATAGTCATGAAAAGATAGGCTGCCTAAAACATAAAGGCTGGGAAAGGTTTTCTGAACAGGTAGAAACTTTGAAATGTGGTAGGATCTGATTAGATGGGAACCTGTCCTGTTTGCATGAGCTAAAGCTCTAAAGAAGGCATAAGATGCTTGTTTGGTGTCTGCATCTCACAGTACCTAGAGAGCGCTGGAAAATCTTAGCAACCTCTTCAGTTTGCTCCAGTTAAATCTGAGTCTATAGACCACCTATGCGGGACCCGTTACATAACACGCAGGGCACAGTGCAAAATGAAAATGTAGGACTCCTTGCTCAAAAAGCAAGGGAAAAATAGTGCCATTAAGAACACTAACATATAAAGCTTTTTCCTTTCTTCCACAAACTCTCAATTTCTCATGATGTTTTTGATTTGCTATTTAAAGTCATTCTGAACAAAGAAAAAGAAAAACTAAAACATTTAATTATTAGCATGAAGTTTACCATTTATCTTTATTTTTATCATTGTTATTATATTTTGAGACGGAGTCTCAATCTATCACCCAGGCTGGAGAGCAGTGGCGTGATCTCGGCTCACTGCAGCCTCTGCCTCCCAAGTTCAAACGATTCTCCTGCCTCAGCCTCCCAAGTAGCTGGGATTATAGGCATGTGCCACCACACCCAGCTAATTTTTGTATGTTGACCAGACTGGTCTTGAACTCCTGACCTCAAGTGATCTGCCTTTCTCAGCCTCCCAAAGTGTTGGGATTACAGGCGTGAGCCAAGAAGCCTGGCCTACAATTTATCTTCATATGGTACAATGACAGTTTAAATGCAAATATAAGAGCATTTAACTTATATGTGGAATAATATGACACAACCTTTTTTCATAGCTCATACATGTGTATTTATTTCATTCTTACTAGGGCAGTGGAAACACTCTACACAACTAACTCAAATGAAACTAACTCAACTTACAAATTTCTTGATTCATGCATATTATACCAACACACTATAGGAACAGACAGTTTCTATAATGTACTTACTTTCTACTCCCCTGGAGCCTCCCTGGACCCCCACACATCAGAGTCTACCAGAATTCTGTATTTGTGAAACACTGTGAATGTGATATGCAGATAGCGCCACAATGGACAAACAAACATATCACACATCGCCTCTGCTCATGCAGATGCTCCATTTATGAAACACTAGTTCAAAGACAAAATTCTGAATTTTGAGACGTTGACAGCAGAGTCTTAAGCCACGTATGGGGCTCTTCTGAACTCAGGGCCCTGTGTGACAGCACAGGTTGAATGCCACAAAGCTAGACCTACACCTCAGACCTCTGGCCAATATTCTTAGAGGGACTATTCCTGAATACTAATAACGAGGCCTTCCAAGGAGGTAAGTTTGATGCCAGTGTACACACTGTGATAAGGCTGCAGGGGGTAGACTACATATGGTGATTACCCTGTAAATTACCTGTTCATATAGCTTCCCCAGGTTGTGTCGTTGGGGCCTATGGTTTTATATGTATGTATGTATGTATGTATGTATGTATGTATGTATGTATATCAGCCAAAGGAGTCTTTGATTTCTTTTACTGTGAGATTTCCATTGGAAACAGACACCTGCTTTGCTCTCCTCTCCTTTTTCATTATACCATAACCAAATAGCAAGCACATAGATTTTGCCTGGTCATTCTAAATCAAAAGACACAAGATGAAATTTTTTTTAAATCGGGGGAAAGTAAAAATACCCTCAATTCTTAAATCTCCCACAATGCACAACAATAAACCTTCCCTGATAAGGGTACTGCCAGGGATATACTCCTCTCCCTTTCTGTCTCTGAATAACAACAGGTTGCAACTAGTTTGAATTAAAGAGCCTGCATCTGCAGCCAACAGCTGGAATTCAGCAACTGCTGTTAATCCACCTTAATTGCTTATTATTCTATGAGTTCTTGTTTGTGCTTTTGTTATTCAAAGTAATTTTCCCCACATGCACATACTACCAAGCATGGTTTTAGCAAGCGGTGGCCAAAGAATTCTTGTGTTTCCATCCTAGGGTTGTTATTGTTTTGTTTTGAAACAAAAACACATCGACACTGGATTTTTTTTAAGGGTTAGCAAGTTAGCAGTGATGCCCACAGATGGACTAGCATTGGTCTATATGTGCAAGAGATACAGGTATTAGCCAACGTCTAAATAAGAACAAGTCTTCTTTTGGTGTTTTAATTAGAGCCGCAGTTAGCAGGGTTGCTATTTTCCCTAAACAATTCTTCCCCTCCTTGCGTTAGGGAGGGATTTTTACTCCACCACTTTATTGCACTAGTGAATAAATGAGATACCAGGGTTCCAGGGAGACAAAAAAAATTACCAATATAAATGCATCAGGTGCAAATTACCAAGGTAAATAGGCCCATGGAGATTGTAAAGCTAGCAACACCAACTGGAATATCTGAGAGGGCCAGCAGGAGAAAGCCCATGGGTCATGTCTCAGTTCTGCAGTGTACTTTGTGTGTTTCAACCCTGATCATTCATCCTGCAGCCTGCAGAAAGGAATCCACAGCACAAAGCAGTTGTGATTTGGCATTGACAGTGTTCTAACTAATGCTTCAGTTGTGGCTTTCCTATTCCCCTCTCTTTTTATTCACCCAAATGCCACTCTTGGGTAGTGTCTCTCAAAGCAGATCCTCCATCGTGAGAGACCACTGCAATATAATATCTCCAACTATAAGTTGATCATTAGTAATTATTTGTTTTCTGGAACTATTCATAATCTGCAATAAGGAAAAACTGCCACAAACATCCATATTAACTGTGGTCTGTAGGGCATGAAGGCTGTTCTTTTCTGTTTTCCCTACAATGTATACGTATATCCGCTAAAGAAAGTATTCGTAGCTCTGCATTTCTTCTTTCCATTGCTCTTTATTGCAAAGTCTTTCTTGTTCTGTAATAATTTTGCCAAGGTAAGCCTAGTCCCACTGTAAGCGTCACATAAAGCAAAGACCTGTCATATACTTGTCTCTCCCACAGTGCAGCACTATTTACTGACCTGAGTTCCATTTTTTTTTTTTCCTAGAAGAGAGCAGGCAAGGCTTTCCATTAGCCTGGCCTTGTTTCCACCCAACACTATCCTCATATGGTGTGGCTGTCTCACCTCTTACCGTCTTATAAATGTAGCCTGAATGCACACTTGTTAGTCTTATTTATTACCCTATTTGTGTACTGAAACACATGTCCCTTAAAAATTAGCCTGCTCTGCCCTGACTGGAACATGAAATTCTGCAGGCAACTGAGTATACATTCAAATATAATAAAAGGGCTATATCATAACAAAGGTCTTTAAGGGATATTTGCCTGGCTCTTAAATCACCTTGATTTTGTTTCTTCAAATAGCAAGTACCTAAAAAATATTCCAAAAAAAAAAGGTTTCCTGTGAACGTTTCAGCCAGGATTGTTCATCCTGAAGCCTGTAGGAAGAAACTTGTGAACCACTGAGTGGGAGAATTCACAGTGGAGTCAGCTCCAGCTCCTAACTCTTACTATTTATTCATACCTGGTGCCGTCTTGGTTTTATGCTTCTTGTTTTAGAGCATGCCATCAGGCTAGATAAGGACATATTGTGTGCATGGTATAAACTAACATGAGGACAACTTCTATAAGCCTTCTACAGCGTATAGATCAAGTGTCATTCTTAAAGCCACAGGCCCTCATTAAAACAATTTATTTGCATGGATTAAGCCTCACTTATAGATATTGAATCAACTATATGATTTTGTAAATATTTTTTTAAAACATTCTTTTTCTTTCTTAGGATATTTCTTACCTCCTGTACAACACAACATCAACCATACAATCAATAAAATATAGTCTTTAGCTACAAATTAAGCTTCTTATTCTATCTGTGTAACAATCATTATGTGGTTGAATGATGATCTGCAGTCTTAATACATTATATCCTGTTATATTAGAGATGACACAAAAGTGCAAATATTAGAGCTTATTAAATCAGCCCCTCCTTAATCAGTTTGGTAACAATAAACCAAATTGCCTTGACTTAGCAAAGAAATTCCCAGAAACTATTTTTCTCGTTCAACATTTGTGATTTTAATTCTTTAAAAAATATTTCAGTGTCTTATTTTGCACCACCATTCACTATTTGTTTGAAAAACTTAAAACTGTAATATCATTTTAATATAGTCATTATAAACTAAAATTTAAGATACATACTACAGGCTACATTTCTATTGTGGTATTTTAAGGCTCACTTTGTTGAAGCAGCAATTATTTTCACAACCGGAATTAATGAATGCTGATTTTGTATGTGAAAGGACGGAGGGAAATGTCATACTTTAATTCATGCCATTAAACAAACAGAAAATGACCATAAAGTCAAAATAATAGAACTAGATGAAAAAAGTAGTGGATCGAGAACCTGTGAAATTTTCTCTGATTTAAACTGTTTCTTGCCTTAAAGAAAAGTACTGCAGCTGTGATACAATTATGAGCCCTCCTCCCTTTAAAAGCTGATGTCAATGAGGAATACCCTATCTGATGGGTTTCTAAGATGTACACCGGGCATCTCCTACGGAAGTTAGTTAATTACACCAACCTGCAGCTGTTAGCACTGAGGACTGCTCCTCTTCACCCAACATAAGGCAGAAACCAATCCTCTCAGTTCACTGATCTAATTCCAGTTTTCAGGCACGCTGGCCATCCACTGCCTCCTTCCCTTCCCTCTCCAACTCTTAGAAAACAAGGAGTTAATTTATGTTCATTTTATCCATTTCCTCTCATGCCTCACTGCAACAGGAAACTGCCGTCTCTGTTGTGTTTAGACCAGTCTCGTCTTAGCCACGAGCTAACAATATCATCATTTAGAAAGAGCCCTCATCATGCCACAGTCAACATCAAACTGTTCCTCGACATTCCAAATTTATCTGGCACATCTCCCCTATCTGATGCAAATGAACCAGCAATCATTCTAGGAAGCAGTGCGTTAAAGAATTGTGATCCTGACACTGGCGGTTTACTCATTACATTACGACACACAGCTGTATCCTGTTGTTTCATCTGTGGGGCTTTTGACAGCACGTAACTATAACTGCTGAAAAGCATGTACATGGGGTTGATAAATATACACACATACATACATACATACTCAGGATGTGCAGAGGAGAATGTGGCCGTGCTCTAAGTGTATCAAACTATGACTTCTAAATTCCTTTCCATCAAATGCCAGTAGAAGCACTTGATAAATGGGCCCTAGGAGAGCACTTCTCATTGCCTCAGGATGGAACGACTCGCAGGCATACGACACTCCATCAATACAGAGAGCTGGCAGATTGAAAGGCGGGAAGGACTATCTCTGATACGGTGCATCTGCTTACTAATAGCAGCAGCACTCCAGCCCTCTTCCCATTCATCGCCTACAGAAACCACTCCTCAGAGAGGCACGCCAGTCAACAGATGGTCTCTGGCTAAGGTGTAATCAGGAGCAGCTTGCTAAATTTACCCAAAACAAATAGAATTACAGGCTTTTGCCTGAGTCTGAAATTGAATTGAGAACTTGGGTGGTGGATAATGGAAGCTAAAATGGAAGAGCTCAAAATGTATCACAGCATGTTGGGAAAGGGCCGGCACAGGGTGCAGTCTCAGTTGTGAACTCCACTGTTTACTACCAGGTCATCTATTGCCAAAAAACTTGTCTACTATGCAGGATCGTTTCCCCTCAAGATCAAAGCTTCCAGAATTGGTAAAATTGTCACCAGTTAATGAAGTCATCTGCCTTCGGTGCACAGTGAACAAAATACTACCTGATGTTTTGAATATGTTTTGCCCAGTTGCAATGCCTTCACGTAAAATGTCAACAGTTTTAACCATCCTACTTTCATTAGTAGTTTTTATGTTCACTAAAAATCTGTCATTCAAAAGGTAAGAATCACTAAGGATTCTGAATAATGTGATCTTCTAAGAACAGGTGTTCTGATGTCTATCTCCAGAATTCCTCACTGTTTTGAATCATGCATTGCTCAGAATACAGGCAACATAAAGCCTCAGAAATTGCCTGAAAAAGTCAGCATAAAATTAAGAGTAAATCATTTAACCTATGGCTTTGTTTCACTACTTACATAGTAAGAACTGTGCCACCCACACAAATCGCTGTATCAGGAAGCTGTAAAAGTAAATGAGGCAAAATATGTAAAAGCACTTAAGTTATAAACAGATAAGGTCTTAAGGATAAGGCTATTTGTAACCCAAGCTATCAGCAATCACTTTAAAATTATTATCTTCATAACCTTTAATTTTTTTATTACTAGAGAAAATTGTTTACCCATTAAAAAGGCCAATAAAAATTAAAAATTTCAGTTTCTAATATTTTGTTTTCTAATCGTCTTTGGAAATAAAAAGATGTGTATTTTGTGAGTATTTTACATCATTCAGTATTTGCAATGCAGAACTTTTAAAATGTATTACAGCGTGCATTGAATTAGCTACCTTTAAACTAATAATCAGGCAATTCTCCTCATTCTTCATGACTTAAAATCCCATTATGGAAAATTTCATTTTTATACATCAGTCAGTCTAACATTTTCAAACATCGGTTATATGAGAAGTATCTGAAGTACCTTCTATTTTCTTCAAGCATTTTGTTGTAAGGAACTCTGCCATGCAGAGAAGGAATCTCAAAAGAAAGGTCTTTTTTGTTCAGGATGAAAGTATTTAGAGAGAGGATATTTTTTAAATTAACTAAAAAAAGAGCTTCATTCTTAAGGTTTGAATTATAGACAAGGGCTAAAATATCTTTTCACATAATTATTTTTTAAAGTAACTGACTTGAAATGAAACTAGCATTTTTCCTAACTGGATGCTGTTAATTAAGTAAAACAAAATGTGTCCCTACACTCAAAGAGGACACATTTTTAGTGATATGTTATATATATATATAAAAGAACTAGATGCTAAAGTTACCTTACTAAAATATGTATCTTCTCTATATGGAGCTTTATCTGCTATTCTCTCTTCTTATATAGAAATAGAAAATTCATTATTAATGTACAAATAATATGCACGCTAATAGGAACAAACATTTTGAGCTGCAGAATAAACTAATGAAAACAGTACAGATAGATACAGATAACTAATTACTACATTACCCTGGGCAAATCATTTAACTGCTCTCTGATTCGGTCTGCCCATCTGTAAAATCAGTGGAACAGCTTCCCTGCCTATCCCCAAGATATTTGGTAAGAGTACATGAAAAAGTGTTGTTGAAGCCTATTTAGGCACCAAGCTTAAAAGGTCTGGCACATATTTGTGAAAGTACAATTATAATGATTTTCATTACTATTCTAGTAGACTCTGAATTTTAATCTTTAGGAATAACCCTCATTATTTTATTTTAAATGCTTTGAAAATATAGCTATAACAGAAAAACCTATCATATAACTACTGGTAAAATTTTGGCTCTATAATATCGTCATATTTATTATTCAATTATTGCTTCAATAAACCACTGTATGTATAAAAGGTAGACTTTGTTTTTCTGTATCTTTAATACAATTTGTTCTGAAAAGCTACTGTGATATTAATAATAAAGGACAAGCTCTGTAAAGAAAAAGCGCCTAACAAGAACTTAGCAATGATCTCCATTCAAAGCAAAAATGCTATGAATTTTAAGATAAGGGACCTGTTATATGTTAAGTAAAAATATTCATAGTTTATTATTTATGAAGCAGTAGGCATTGCATAACTCTGAGAAAAAATGCTGTTCATTATATGAATGGCAATTTCAAATAATATCAAATGATTTAAGTTCAAAGGACTTAGGAAAGCTTCATGGCATCCTATGTTATTAATTTCACAAAAATTTCATTAGAAAAAAAACCGAATCCTACACGAAAAATGTTAAACTACAAGGTGCACTGTGTACTGATTCTCCATGCAACAAATCTGCAAACATTGCCTAGGGCATGCTGTATGGGAAATCCGGACAGCTGGAAATCATAGCAGACAAGGAGATTTAGGTCACTGATCTCAGAATTGGAAAATTTCCCCTAGTGAGCCAATATGAATCTGGCACATATCATTGATACACACACATACACCCCTCCTATATCCTCAAAAAAGTAACATATCACTGAGCGATATCATTAGAAAATGTATGCAGTAATAGCAAAGGGTGTAAATATGTAACTGATTGAGTAGGAAAATCTTCAATATTCAGTAAATATTCATTGGGTACCTCCTATGTACACAACACTGTGAGAATCAGTAGTAAGAGATGTAATTAATGTTTATTAAGTACTTGCTATTCTAAATTCTTTACCTAACTCATTTAATCCCCCTTTCCCATCTCTCTCTTTTTCTCTCCCCCCTTCTCTTGGAGATAAATAATAATTATGATCATCAACATCAGCCTCATCCCCATCTTCCATTTGAGAAAACTGAAGCCTAACTGAAGTAGCTTGCCCAAGGTGATAGAGCTAGTGAGCGACAGAGCCAAGTTCTGAACCCTGGCAGTCTCATCCAGTCTACACATTCAACCACTATGCTATATTGCTCTAAAGCAGAACCACAGGGAGCCACAGGAAACACTTCAAGCTCCTTAGCTTTTACGCTTTATTTGTGTAGCTCTCACTGCCTGAAATGACTCCTAGTTTAGGACTCACCAGTTCCATGAACCCTTCCCAGATTTCCCTCAGGAACAGCTGTCTACTCCCTTCTCTGGTCCATCAAGATATCCTGTACATATTCCAAATTCTGTACTTATCAGAACTATAACTATTCGTCTGCATGTTTGCTCTTTTTGTGTTAGGCTTGGCCAAGAATCCAGCACACAGTAAACAGCCAATAGAGTAAATGATTAACCTGTCATTGGAACATTACAATTTAGTTGAAGTAGTAGTCTGAATTCTATTGGTATAAGTATTTGTGTTTGATAATGGCAAATAAGAATAAAGATTACCCTAGCAAAGGTTGCTAAATTATGGACTGGGGTGAAGATAAGGCTCAAACCTGACTCTGATGGACCTTAAAGGATGGGAATGAATCAGATAACTGGAGAAGAGGAGAGGCAGTTTGGGGCCAGATGAGCAGGAGCAGGGGCTTCGAGAAATTAGTGCCTGAGGCAGGTGTGGAGGGTGGGCAGACCGTTTAACGGCAAGCTAAGGAGCCTCAAATGTATTCTTAGGGCACTGGAGAGTCTTGAGCATGGAAACATGATCAGAAAAGCGAGGCAGGAAAAATAGTTTTGGCTGCAGGAAAGACAAAGGTGAATAACAAAAAGTATATAATATCTAGATTTTGAGAGTGAAACCTACTCAGAATCCTTTTTTAGTAAGGAAAAGGGCAGCTGAAACATTCACCACCTGCTGAAAAAGCCTTATGTCTCCAATAAGCAAACTATTACTAATAGTTTTTAATGTACATAAAAATTCATTAAACATTTATTGTTGCTTTATTATCCTATGGGCTAAGAATACAGAATTCTTATCTCTTCAGAGATAAGAATCTAAATTTTTGAAAATGAAATACAGAATATGGATTAGAGAAGAAACATAAAATGATCAAAAGTTTGTACGTGAAGGTCAGAATGAGAGAGCTATTATTCTTATATAATATGATCTGTCAAAATAAAAAAAAAACTTTTGCTCAAAAATAAATGATACATTTTTCTGATTGTATCAGAAAATGAGAAAGGACATTAGAAGTAATCTAATCCCATAGCATTTTAGAGATGAGAAGAATGGGAGGACCAGAGAAGTTAAATGATCAGCTCTAGGTCACACAGAAAGTTGTCAGTAAAATATGGATTACAAATCTCATCTTCTAACTATGGTTGACTGCTTTGCCTCTGCTGCTTTTCATAAAGCTATAAATATGATTACACTAGAAAAATAATTCTGGTATATTTTGGCATAAAACAAATTATGAGTCTTTAATAACATCTATGTAAACTTTAAAAGATTAAAACAATAGAGCCAATGAAAATGGATCATTCATTCATTTAGCAGCCTATATTAACTAAGAACCTAGCCAAGGAATGCAGGAATGGATGAAGGGTTTGGATATAAATAATGGAAAATGGCAAGGCATGGTGGTTCACACCTGTAATCCCAGCACTTTGGGAGGCTGAGGCAGGAGGATCGCTTGAGCTCAGGAGTTTGAGACCAGCCTGGGCAACATGACAAAACCTCATCTCTTAAAAAAAAAAAAAAAAAAAAAAAATAGCTGGGCATGGTAGTGCACCTGTAGTTCCAGCTACTCAGGAAGCTGAGATGGGAGAATCACTTGAACCCAGGAGGTTGTATTTTGGATATGCTGAATTAAATATAAAATTAATGTCACCAGCATTTTTAATTTCTTTGTAAAAATGTAGCTACTAGAAAACTGAAAATTACATACATGGCTCATATATTTCTATTGGACAATGCCACTCTGGAGAATGAGCAAAGATTAACCTGCTGTGGGCTGGTGCATGCCTAGGAAGGCCAGGAGAGAGGACAAGGTGGGATCTAACCATAAAAGGATAAGAATCTGAAGATTTTTTTTTTTTTATTAAAGACGAATTTTCAGGGAATCATGAGGAAGAAAGTCTCACAGAAAAAAATGTGGGTAGTTATCCATTAAAAACGTTTCTCCCATCATCTTTGGAACTTTGGGCATATCAGGTGATGCCTTGGGCAAATCAGGTCTCCTTCCTCCTGCCACTGAACTAAACTTGCAGTTTATCATTCTGTTTGTTCTCTGTGGAACTGTGAGCCAAGTGAAGTGCAGATGGATGGCTTCTTAGAATAGAACTGAAAGCATGCCAGTACTTAAGTTAGAATAGCATCCACCTTCAGTGACCACAGTTATGTGAACACCGTAGGTCCTCACGCGTGAGGTCACTATATTATAGAAGCAGCTCTCTGGATAATTATTCACACACACACAAATACACACACACAGACGAATGTCATCAGAGTTTTTTAGTGTAAAACACTATTTCCATGCATATCTTCTGCTGCATAGTTTCTTTAATTCCTGTATATGTCTTTTAAATAAAAATGTGGGCCTCATCTATATTACACCAACCTTGAAGACATGAATTGCAGACAAATTTTCAGAATAACTTCATGGCTATGAAACTGGCTAGAATTGAAATATCAAGGTCAACCCTGCCATTTTCAAATTATCTTCAGCCTTGGTGATATAACAATAATCTTAATTAAACAGACTTCTAAAAACGAAGTGTAAGTCAAGCTTGAACCATCACTATTTTCAGAGTATACTAAACAGCTAGTAATACAAGTATAAGCAATAAATTATCCCTGATTTTTATAATAATGAGAAAAAAGTTCTAGAAGTTAATTCCACTTAAAGGTGTTTCGATAATTAATAATTTAATTTTTCTCATGTCCAATGTCATTAAGGAATTTGGTATATTCATTACTTTCTAGGTATATACATTTCAATGTTTCATTACTTGAAACGTTTCATTTAATCATTCACTTATTTACTTATTGCAGTGTTCCTTTATTGTATTGCAGTTATTTGTCCTGACGGTTTATAGTTCCTCAATTAAATGGATATTTTAGGTATTCTGGTTTTAATTACCTAGGAGCAAACTTCAGGTTTTAAAATTGCATTTGGACAGAGTGCTATTCCTATAAATTTATTTATAGGCTGGTTTTGCTCTTGAGTTAATCAGAATTTGTGTCACTTACATAACAATGGTGACTAGTGTGACATTCTCTAATGTAATTTTGCTAAAAATTTTCTTAAAACCCATTAATACATAAGAGCAGATGTCTTTAGATACCCCTTTACAGACTCTTTAAGATGACTATTTGTTCTTTTCACCTGAAAGAACCAACACAAAAGAGCAAAAATGAGTGTCAACTCTTTCTTTCTTTCTTTCTCTCTTTTCTTTTTTTGAGAAGGAGTCTCACCCTGTCGCCCAGGCTGGAGTGCAATGGTGCCATCTCAGCTCACTGCAACCTCCACCTCCAGGATTCAAGCGATTCTCCTCCCTCAGCCTCCCAAGTAGCTGGGATTACAGGCATGTGCCACCATGCTCAGCTAATTGTTTTTTTTTTTTTGTATCTTTAGTAGAAATGGAGTTTCACTATGTTGGCCAAGCTGGTCTTGAACTCCTGACCTCGTGATCTGCTGGCCTCGGCCTCCCAAAGTGCTGGGGTTACAGGCATGAGCCACCATACCCGGCCTGAGTGCCAACTCTTTTTACACCCCTTAAAAATATACTCATATACAGATAAATGGTTATAAATGATTAAAAAACGTAGATGAGGAAGACTGGAATACGGCCTTCATGAGGGCAGAAATTTTTGCCTATTACATTCATTAGTACAATCCTAGAACTCAGAAGAGTCCTTGACCCTAGCAGATGCTCAATAAATATCTGTGTATTGAATGGCACATAATGGACACTCAGAATATAAATGTTTAATGACTGAATAATTCATGGAAATGATTAGGCCATTAGTTAATAACAATATGCTACATGATCATCATTTCACTGTATGCTACTGTCAAAGGCATTTGAATCACAGCAACTCCATCTTGAATAGGGGCTGGGTAAAATGAGCCTGAGAGCTACTAGGCTGCATTTCCAGGAGGGTAAGGGATTCTTAGCCACAGGATGAGATAGGAGGTCAACACAAGGTACAGGTCATAAAGACCTTGCTGATAAAGCAGCATGTGGTAAAGAAGCCAACCAAAATCCACCAAAACCAAGATGGTGATGAAAGTAACCTCTGGTCATCCTCGCTGTTCATTATATGCTAATTGCAATGCATTAGCATGCTAAAAGACACTCCCACCAGTGTCATGACACTTTACAAATGTCATGGCAATGTCAGGAAGTTACCCATATGGTCTGAAAAGGGGAGTAACCCACAGTTCCAGGAATTGTTCACCCCTTTTCCGCAAAACTCATAAATAATCCACTCCCTGTTTAGCCTATAATCAAGAAATAACTATAAGTATCCTTAGTCTAGCACCTCGAGCTGCTGCTCTGCCTATGGAGTAGCCATTCTTTTATTCCTTTACTTTCCTTTCACTTCACTCTAGGAACTTGCACTAAATTCTTTCTTGCAAGATCCAAGAACCCTCTCTTAGGGTCTGGATCTGGACCCCTTTTCTGGTAATAGTACAATATGAATACTTTAAATGGTGGTTACCAGGAAGTCTTAAATGTTTATGACAAGTAGGTGCTTAGTAAGTTTTCTTGAATATATGAGTGAAGAAATAAACTAGAAAGACTGAGTCACAATTTAGAAAATAAGTCATGAGGTGCTGAAGGCCAGAACTGCCCAATCTTCTTTTTTATAAACCTCCTGAATGCAAGTTTTAACACAGTCTCAAAAAAGTTGTGATCAGTTTCTCCAAAGTTACATACTGAGACTAGGATGATAATGAGCTACCCACTCAGGATTCTGCAAGGACCAGAAATCTTTTCTTACTTTACATACTTTCAAATACAAAATATTTTAAACTACATGGTTAATTCAACCTTGTGGACTGGATGGTCATCAAAATGAATATATAATTATTTCAACATACTTGCATTTCTATTTTTTTTCTTTTTGAGATGGAGAGTTTCGCTCTTGTTGCCCAGGCTGGAGTGCAATGGCACAATCTCGGCTCACTGCAACCTCCCCCTCCTGGGTTCAAGTGATTCTCCTGCCTCAGTCTCCCTAGTAGCTGGGATAACAGGCATGCGCCACCACGCCTAGCTAATTTTGTATTTTTGGTAGAGACGGGATTTCACCATGTTGGTCAGCCTGGTCTCGAACTCCCGACCTCAGGTGATCAGCCCGCCTTGGCCTCCCAAAGTGCTGGGATTACAGGCATGAGCCACTGCGCCTGGCCCCACAGTTGCATTTCTAAATATAAAATCCTCATAAAGTTTGAAAAGATGATGAGATCAGGGACATTTGAACACATTTTTTAAAGTAAATGGATGTACGGAATATTATGATAGAATACAGTAGTAGTGGTAGTCAAGCATGAAACTCGTAGATAAACAAAAATATACATGTAAAATAAACTCAGTATTTTAATAATAAAGTAAATAGTATCCTAAACAATACACTGATTTTTTAATACTATATTTTGCTGTTGTGACTTTCTATGCATATCCATTTATAAACTGTTACATTCCAACCTGAGACTTTTTTAAAAGTACAACAATCTTTTTAGTTTCAACTTTAATCTGTAAATTAAGTGCCCTAAATCATCTAATAGCATAGCTCTAAATTCATCCTTACCACCACTGCCTATTTAACACCAAAACTATCCATTAAAAAAAAATAGTTCTTATCTATCAATGCATACATACACTACTTTTCTTAAAAAACAAAACTGACTAATAATGTGGCACCACGAACATGTTATATGCAGACATGGATTGTTCAAAGGGCTAAGAAACAATTATAGCCCTGCCTACTCACAACGCATTCCCCCAAATTTTCATTAGCTTACATCACAGTAAGACTTCACAAAATTTTCATTTGAAAGGACCTACTTTCCTTATGATCTTGCTCACAAAACACCCAAAAGGTGCATTTTGAGAAAATGAAGAAAATGCCATGATGCTATCTATGGCTCCTGCAACACTTGTTTTACTTCCTTTCGAAAGAAATAGAAAGTCAAAGGAGATTTCAAATGGTGGGCAGATGTAAATGGCATTTGCCTGAAAAGACATAAAGCAGCATTCAACAGGGAAGTCCCACCCCACTGAGTCTGTATAAGCGCTCACTCCATCTCTGTTGTAGTTGAAGATAGTGGCTGTCAATCAATCCTGGCTCAGTGGTTAAAGAACCCCACATAGGCTCCTCAGTAGGGTGTAAATGGCTCCAATCGCCCGGGTATAAGCGACTGATTTGCAAGCTGAGGGGCAAAACAAAACAAAACAAAAAAAACACCAAAAAAAACCCCCACCTTGTTTCTTCCTCACACAATCTGAAATCAATACTCTAGCCTGTTGTTCTACCTTCTAAGAGGTTTACAGTTCTTGTAGGCCATCATTCCAGAGAGTCACAGAAGGCACAAAACTGAAGCATGTCACCCAGGTTAAGAAGCTGAAGACTTTGTGCTGATTTTCAGTGATTATTGCCATTAAAATAGAGTAATGAGATAAAGTTTTGCCAGAGCCAAACACACACCATGGTGTTTTTGTAAAAGCATATACAAGAACCGAACTCCAAGATGACAGCTCCATCAAGCAGCAGTCACCAAGAATGCTGTTCTGAATTCAAAGGCAACCCTGCTAACCACTCTTTCTGAGTAAATCACTTAACCTCTTTTACACCTCAGGTAGTTCATTGTGCACTACCTCACCATGGGTTGCTTACCAAGAAAACGTAATAAAAATAATTGGGGAGCTCTTTGAAGACATAAAATTGCTGTGGAGAAAATCAACTGTAAATTTAAGTCTGCGCTCTTGGTGAAGAAGTCTCCAAGTGAGCTAGTCTTGATGAGGTCTTCTTTGATGATTTGGACTGTATTGCTCTTAGTAGAAAGAGGCTCTGTCCCTTCCTGATGGGTACTTACGTACCCAGTGGCCAGGAGGAATGGACTCAGGGTTGGGGCTGGGGGCCTCGCCCACCAGGCATGAGAGGTAATTTGCGCTTCCCTGGCTGCCTCGGTACCATGCCTCTGTAGTTTTGCTTCAGGGATGACATGCTTCAGCTCAGGCTGCTGCGCTTAAGTCCTACTATAGTCAGAGATTTGGGGCTGGGAAAAGAGGACCAGCTTTACACCCTCCTTAGCCAAGAGGAGAGGAGGAAGGGAGGGAGGGAGGGAGGGAGGAAGAGAGAGAGAGAGAGAGAGAGAGAGAGAGAAACTCTATCAAATAAAATGCCTGTGGGGATTTACAAGGAATCACTCACTTGGGAGCTCAATTAATAATAAAATGTGATGAGCATGTTGATTCTGTGGGTTTTGTTTCCAACACGTTTTCATATCATTTGCTACCTGCTTCATTTCAGAGCATGTCAGGAATGGGTACTCTCCCATTGCAAAGATGGGGAAATGAGTCAAAGTGTCTCACTTGTGCAGCAAGTAGAAGCCAGATGTCAGAAGATGTATGCTGAGCAGATGTTAGAATTTTAAAGTGAGAACTACCTGAATGGCCCCAGCTGAAGACATGGTATTCTAAGAACAGGACGCTAACACCCCACTGAAATCAACTGTTCATTTATTTATTCTACATGACGGGTGCTGTGGGGCACCAGCTTCTTGCAAGACTGCAAAACCGCTTGTGATTCATAAGACGTTTCTGAACAGAAAGAGGCTGGTGGTACCCGACCATTAAAAACAGGCTCATCACTGAGATACTGGGCTCTATGTTGTTTTTTCTTTAATTCCAAGAACTCAGAAGGAGGGACAGAAATGTTCAGTGGATAGCTACGGATGGATGAGCAGAGGGGAGAGGAAATAAGTGTGACATGTAAGCTGATCTGTGTGATACAGTAAGAGAGGAGGATGTTGCCAGGTAGGCCTGGGTCAGCGTCGCACAGGTGTTGGTGCTGGAATGTGTTTCCTGAACATCTGTGCTGAACACAAAAACAGCCAGGACCATGGGGGGAGAAATAACAAGTCTCACATTGCTTTAACAAAAACAACAAAATAAAGCACTATTCCTGTTTGCTGCTGTTTCTGTCATGCTAAATGACATCCCTGTCCCCAGGTTTAGCTATGTATTTTGCCACCTCATAAAACCCCAATCAATCTTCCCTTCTCTCCTGGCACCAAGTTATGAAGCATCCCTGATCTTCCAGACCTAAAGAAAACAGCAGAGAGACGGGGCCCCTCATCAGGTAGAGGTTTCTTTTTTGTCAGAATTTGAGACTAAATACAGATTGGAGTATTCACTTGGGAATTCAACAGAGATCCATCTTAAGGAACATTCCAAATACACAATCAGAAAGAAAGCATTTGTGTGCTTTTTCTGCTCCTAGGAAAATGTAGAGAGAAAGAAAAGGTTACTGTTTCATGTGAACTGATTTCTCCTTTCTCTGTGGTAGGCAGAGAACACATTATCGCACCTGGAACGTGAGTCATCTGTGAAATGCTTGTTTTTAATTCAAACTTCTCCTAACCTGACGAGTGTGTGGGAGACCCAAGGAAGCTGACATACAAGGGCAGATTTATTTTTCTATCAGAAGGGAACTATCAACACAAAGGCCAATAGTAACCCTAAAAATGGAAATGTGCTAACCCTTTCTATTGTCAAGCAAATAAAAAAAAATATTCCTCAAAGGAGGAGAAACGAATGCTCAGACCCTCTAATGGCTTCCCGCCTCATTCAGAGTAAAAGCCCACGTCTACAATGATTCTGTGGGGTCCTACGTGACCTGCTTCCTGTCTCCTCTTTCCTTACTTGGCTTATTTAAGTCTCTTACCTCTCCTTATGATATAGGAGTAAAGAAGAAATTAGGCAGATAGCAAGGGCATGGGAGTCCCAGATAAGGCTTTTCTTTTTAATGAAAAACAGAAAAACAGCCCGAAATCATTTTCTAACAGAGTGGCCCGCAAGCTAGGAGCCTGCATGTGTGAACGCCGGCAGGAACTAAGAACTAGGCGTGTTCAAGGTGGCGGCTCCATCTTCCTTTCTCTGCCAGCCACGTGTACTATAAAGGAGCAGACAAGATGGTCCCTATCAACTAGAAAGTCCACTTGCACTGCAACCTCCACCTTCCGGGTTCGAGCGATTCTCCTGCCTCAGCCTCCTAAGTAGCTGGGATTACAGGCAACTGTGCCACCACACCTGGCTAATTTTTGTATTTTCAGTAGAGATGGGATTTCACCACATTGGCCAGGCTGGTCTCAACTCTTGACATCAAGTGATCCACCCGCCTTGGCCTCCCAAAGTGCTGGGAATACAGGCGTGAGCCACCATGCCCAGCATCAAGACATGGCTTTTATTTTATGTTACTATTATTATTATTATTATTGTTATTTTGAGGTGGAGTCTCGCTGAGTCACCAGGCCCGAGTGCAGTAGCACAATCTCGGCTCACTGCAACCTCTACCTGCCAAATTCAAGCGATTCTTCTGCCTCAGCCTCCCGAATAGCTGGAACTACAGGCATGCGCCACCACACCCGGCTAATTTTGTATTTTTCGTAGAGACGGGGTTTCTCCATATTGGTCAGGCTGGTCTGGAACTCCCGAACTCAGGTTATATGCCCGCCTTGGCCTCCCAAAGTGCTGGAATTACAGGAGTGAGCCACCACACCCAGCAGACATGGCTTTTAAAGTGCTCTGTTTTATCTACTTAAGGCCTGGACTCCACAAATCAAATCTTATGTGTTATAGAACTGTGGGTTCTTCCTAATCTCATAACCTCTTCCTACTCATGCTCACGCCCGGAAGGTTATCTATCTATGAGATATGTTGTACACAGGAGAATTCAAGCCCAAGAAACTAAAAATCATCCCAAAGCAGTTTAAAAATCAACAGAGTTGATTTTACTGTAGAGCTTGTTACAGCATCCATTTGCTGAATTACCTTTTATGTTGGGTTACTTATCCTTACAATTCAAATGACCTACAGCCCTAGACACTAGAATTTTATTTCACTTTTGAGACAGTCTCATTCTGTCGCCCACACTGAAGCACAGTGGTATAATCATGGCTTACTGCAGCCTCAAGTAACCTGGCTCAAGTGATCCTCCTGCCTCAGCCTCCTAAGTAGCTGGGACCAAAAATGGGCAACACAATGCCTGGCTCGTTGTATGTGTGTATGTGTGTGTGTTAATTTTTGGAAAGATGAGTTTTCGCTATGTTGCCTAAGCTGGTGGCAAAGCCTTGCTTCAAGCAATCCTCCTGCCTCGGCCTCCTAAAGTGCTGGGATTATGGGCCTGAGCCACCATGCCTGGTTGAGTTTTTTTTGTTTTGTTTTTTGTTTTTTTTTTTAAGCAGCCAGGATATACAGGAATCAAGATAATTTAGTCCTCAAAAGTAAAAAAGAAAAACCTGTATGAAAGGAAATGACTTGGGCTTTTGTCTATGTAGGGCCCCAAACAACCTGTTGGTCTGCTAATCTGTTAATCAAACAACTGTTTTAACTATATTATGAGAAATAACCACTTCAAGTTATTTTTCTTTTTAGAGAATTGACAACTCCTGTTCCTCCCAAACTGCTTGACACACTACACATGTGGCTGTAAAAGAAAGAATGCTTTAAATACCATGAAGCCCACATCTAAGTACTTAATTATCTGGGAAGCTTATGATGATGGTGATGATGTTTTCCCTCAGTGGTAAATCTAAACCGTGTGTGACAGCTGCAAACCACAGCATTTGTTTAGTAAAGCCAGGACTCCCATGCTTCTCTATAGGCTTAGGAAACATTTCAGTGATGTCTGAAAAATAATAAAATCTTTTACATAAAAGTCCAATATCTAGAACCTCCAAAATATTATATTCAGTGAAAGAAGTCAGACATAAAAGCACAAATATTGTATGATTCCATTTGTACAATATGTCCCAAAAAGGCAAATATATAGAGGCAGAAAGTAGATTACAGGCTATCAAGGGCTGGGGGTAGGCATAGGGGATGACTGTAAATGGGTATAAACCTTTCTAGAATACACATGTCATAAAATTATATTGTGATGATTGGATGGCTCTGTAAATATACTAAAATTCATTGATTATACATTTATACCTCATGAATTTTATGGTATGTAAATTACACCTCAATAACACTGTTACTAAAAAAAAAATAAATAAAAGTAGAAGATGGAAAAAAGTCAGTATCTATAAAAGCTTACAGGTTATAGGGTGCAGGGAGGAGAAGCTAGAAGACAATGATGCTATCTCACAGTATTCATCATGCAAATTATGGTTTCTGTTCTTTTCTCCACTCCTATACAATCATGGTGACTCAGGAGAGGGTTACAGGTGTGTCAAAGCACAGTGATAAAAGTACTGAACTCCAGGCCAGACTGCCTAGGTCGGCCACTTACTGGCTCTGTGACCTCAGGACAAGTCACTTGGTGCTTCTTGTACTTTAGTTTCCTCATCTGTAAACACTAGTAATAGTACCTACCTCATAGGGTTGTTGTGAATATTAAATTCAATATATGAGAAATGTTTAAAAGTGTTTTCTATCATTATTATCCCTTTAGCCTTTTGTGTGCTCAATAAAGATCTTGGTTTTCTGTATATGCCAAGATATGAAAATCACTGGGAAACACTGTCAAACAAATTGCACTGCATTATGTCTGAATCATGTTCTGTGACAAGTCATATTATAAGTGGTACTATTATATCATGCAATGTATGTGATAATGTGTGAGAAAAAACTAAGCAGACTACATAAAAGACTTTTTCAAAAATAAGGTTGTACACCACTTAGAAACACATTCTTAAGGATCTATTAAACTCATATTTTCATTAAAATCTGCTAAGTATGAACACTATAAAAGTCTTTTGTCTACTCAATTGTCAGGGTCAAAGTAGAATTGGGTTGGGTGGATTGGTATATCTGTTAAAAATACTGTATTTTTCTTATGCAATGGAGTGTACTCAGCAGCGATCCAAAGTATATATGCAACAACAAAACACGATTAAAAGCTTTTTAATGAAGGCACTGTAAACAGCGTTTTCCTTCTGCTTTAGAATATTTCAAATACAAAATTAGCAAGCCCCAGAGACTGGAATTTCTGCTACAGGAGAGATGAAAGGTTAACTGTCTAAAAAGGAAAGACTATGTTTGACATATTCTATTTAGAAAATAAAAGGGTTTCCTAATAAAAGCAGAGGCCCACTTGATGCGCCTAATGCTCCTTCAGTGTTTGCATACACAACTGAGTAATTAGAAAGCCCCACTTAGGGGGAAAAAAAAAGAAAGAAAAAAAAAGTGAATAAAAAGCCATTGCAGACATCAGTCCCTTGTTTACTAGGCTTGCTGGAGGCCCCGGAGGTCACTGTGATTGACAGGATTTTGGTGTTCATAGGAGAGTTGATAATGCACACACATCTCTGGAGAGGAGAGCTCCAGAGTCCTGATCATGCTTAATAGAAGGGCAGCCACTGTGGAGAACAATGGAACAGGCAAAGCCTGAGGGACTGGTGGGTGGAAGGATGTTCAAGGATTGCAAATGACATCCCAGTCAATTAGTACCCATTGGAAAGCCGAGGTACACCATGTCAAAATAATAATAATAATAATAATAATAACCTAAAAATTCTCAGGGCTAGAATCTTCCTTTGTCAAAGACAAGGTATCCCTGTAGCCATTTCCATTAGGTATACTTCAGTAACCTCAGCTCCCCCAAAGCACCCTTATGAGCTACTGAACATCAAGTCATTTTAGAAAAGCAACACTAGTTCCTACAATGTATGGCAATGTTTTCATTAGGCATAGCTGAAAGGCAAAAACCACAGCTTTGAATCACAAAGCCACCTGTACTTTACCTTTTTGTTATATTGAATTCCTAGAAACTCAATAGAAAGTATTTTCTGTATTTCCAGTCATTGAGAGGAACCATGTTAATTATTCCCAAGGTTCCTCCCCTTGAAGATCCCTGTGACCCAAATTAAAAAACAAGATCCAACCTGTTTCATTTGATGTAATGATGTTGAGATGTGTGGTTACAGAGAATAAATCTATTTCTATAATATGTTATTACATTAGTTTAATGAATATGCCTTCAACCAATGAAGATATTCCTCTTCCAGAGACACAAAGGTAGTTGCCACAAGAACTTGAATTACCCTGTCGTTGTGCTTCATTTCCACTTATTAATGAGATCACATATCAGCTGCTGCCCGTGCAAAGTTTTAACCATCAAAACATCCTAATTCTAAAAGTCGGAACCTAGTGAGCAGAGTCATGGTCCAGTTGTTGATTCTGCTTATACAACATCAGTTAAAACTGTAGGAGTACATATGCTGAAATGTAGATTTTTACAAAATGGGCTGTTTACCTTTTCATAAGTCCTTTGCTCAAAAACGCAGGAACATTTATTGAGGCAAGGGAATAAAAATAATCTTGTCGTGACAAGGTCACACCAGGTTTTCCTAGCTTAATCCTTTTGGAAAACTTTTTCTCACTTAATCCATTTCATCCTGCAGAAAGCCCTGTTCAGAATTTCTATATGATACTGAAACAATAAACAGACATGTAGAGTGTCAAAGTTCTAAGGGAAAAATATACAGAGGTCTTTAAAAGAGTGTCTTCCAAAATAAAACACTGAGAAAACGATTGTTGTTTCTTTGGGGCACAGAGTGAAGCGATCCCCTTGGAAAGCACACACTGCAGAAAATGTAAAATTAGACATCTACTTGAACACCGTGACTTAGTCTAAAAAAACATGCAACTATGCTTAAGTGAATTTATTTGAATGTTTTTACTTTAAAAATAAAGTAATTTTAAGAAAAGGAGAGCAGTTAGTGCATTTTCATTCTAAGAGCTTCAAATCACATCAAAATCTTCACAGAAAGTTTCCTTTCCTCTTTGAACTGTAAGCACCACTCTGGCTGGGCCAGGTGGGATGAAGTGGAGCAACAGTGACAAAGCACAATGACTTACTTTCCCATTCCATCCTGATTTCTCATTCATGCTTTGTTTCATTTCTTTAAAAGGGGGAAACAGCCCTCCATTCATTTGCTACAAGGTCCACAGAACCATCTTAGGGCTTACGGGGACAGTGTGTCACCAGGGCAACTGAAATAAACACGAAAGACAGATGTGAAGGCTGGAATTCTTCAAAGGCAAGAGGGTTTGACACTTCATAAATCACTGTGTCACTCTGCTATAACAAAAACTGGTCTCATGTACTGTACCCGAGGCTTTCTCTCGCTGTACTTGCTTGTGGAGTCTGTTTGCATACCACATCTGGTTTGTCACTAAAAGCTTTATAAAGGCTGTGAATCAATAAGAGTGAGAAAAGGGTGGGGCCCTTCGCTCTCAACACAATAAAGTTCTCTTAAGAATTCAAGAAACCAGTTACTAAGAAAATAAAAAACTAAAAAGGTCTTAGGTAAGAAATAAAAATGCTTTCAATTTGAACACATAAAAAAGCACGATCTTGGTTATCTGGCTACTTTCAGTTGGCTATGCTGTTCTCAAGATCACAGGCACAAAATATCGAGCATCTATTTGTATCCGTGTCTAGGTTAGTCCAAATTAACTATTCTGTCTTTCATATGGTAGGCAAGGGGGAACTCCTAGTGGAGTTCAGTTTATTTAAAAACATAATAAATATTTGTTAGGTTGAACCAAATAAGTCTGCCATCTTATGATTTTCTTCTGAAGAGGCTACAAGAAGAGCTGGCCTTCAAACTATAATTAGCAAGTTTTCCAGGATGTGTGAGAGTGTTTCTGACTGCTTGGTACCAATCAGATCTGCCTTAAGCAGAGTGAATGGATAGTAATCACTGTGGATCAAGATGTATTTGCTGTTTCTTTTACTAAATTATCTTAACAGTGATAGCTCAGGGTACTTAGCGGTCATTCATACCCTGGTCATGTAGTCAAACGCAAAATTTAAATGGATCATATTAAAGAAAACACCATTTGTGTCTATTTTGAAGCTTCCATTCTCTTACATTTAGTTCATTTAATAATCAGATAAATGTAGTATGATTTGAAATCTAACTTAAAAATAAGCATGTGTCATTTCACCATTAGACCCATACAGATGCTCCTCTGACTTATGATTGGCTTATTTCCTGACAAACAAACTCATTGTGAGTTGAAAATTATTGTATGTAGAAAGTGCATTTAATACATGTAACCTAACAAACATCATAGCTAAGCCTAGCCTACCTAAACGTGCTCAGAACGCTTACATTAGCCTATGGTTGGGAAAAATCATCTGGCAACACAATAAACTTTAGAGTATGTATGTATGTATGTATGTATGTATGTATGTATGTATTTACTTATTTATTTATTTGAGACAGGGTTTCATCTCACTCTGTGGCCCAAGCTGGAGTGCAGTGGCACGATCATGGCTCACTGCAGCTTTGACCTCCTGGGACTCAAGTGATCCTCCTACGTCTCAGCCTCTTTAGTAGCTGGGACTACAGGGATGTGCCACCACACCTGGCAATTTTTTTTTTTTTTTTGTAGAGACAGGGTTTCCATACATTGCCCAGGCTGGTCTTAAACTCCTAGGCTCAAACAATCCTCTCACCTCAGCCTCCCAAAATGCTGGGATTCCAGGTATAAGCCACCAAGGACTAATTGTTTACCCTAGTGATTGCGTGGCTTACTGGGAGCTGCAACTCACTGTCGCTGCCCAGCTTCATGACAGAGTACTGTACTGCATATCGCCAGCCTGGGAAAAGATCAAAACGCAATATTCAAAGTATAGTTTTGACTGAATGTGTGTCCCTTTCATACCATTGTAAAGTGCATAAATTGTAAGTTGAAGACCATCTATATATTACTGTATGCCTTTTTTTCTTTCTTCGTCAGGGTCCCGCTATGTTTTCCAGGCTGGAGTGGGCAGTGACTATTCATGGGATCAGTGATTATTGCACACTACAGTCTCCAACTCCTGGCCTCAGGCAATCTGCCTCAGCCTCTGGATTAGTTAGGACTACAGGTACACCATCTTGCCAGGCATTTTATGCTTTCTTATTCTGTTACAAGAGTGGACAAATCATCCTCATGCACCTAACAATATTATATAGTAGTGGTCCATAGTATTTTCAAGAATGAAAACCCCTCCATGAAGCAGCTGTATTTCTCTTATCTGAACACTAAAAAGTACAACATGACAAAAAGTACTCTATTGCAGTAACCTTTTATATGAATTTGTACTTACTAGCATATATATTATTGGGCGGAAAATGATGCTACAGGTATTCTAAGGCACATCTGCACATGTTTTATTAGTCACCTATCAAATTTTGTGATACAAGGAAACGGGAAGACCTCTTTGAAATATCCATGGGGTCACCCAGGACTTTATGTCTCACAGAGCCACTAAAATCTATGTCTCCTGGTTCTTTCTTGCTCTCTTTTTTTCTTTGTCTTCTTTTAAAGACACAGGGTCTCCTTCTGTTGCTTAGGCTGGAGTGCAGTAGTGTAATTATAGCTCACTGCAGCCTGGAACTCCTGAGTTCAAGTGGTCCTCACACTTCAGCCTCCCAAGTAGCTAGGATTATAGGCACATGCCACCACATGCAGCTAATTTTAAAAATAATTTATTTATTTTTTTTAGAGATAGGATCTCACTTGAGGTCGACCTGACCTCAAGTGATCCACTTTGGCCTCCCAAAGTATTGGGATTATATGCGTGAGTTTCTATACCTGGCCTCTTTCTAATTTTTCTGGCCTCAGTCCAAATACTACAGCACATTGGAGTCAACTTCATTGACTACCCAGCCACTATCCTCTATCACATTTCTGGCTTTTATGAGCTATATTTTTTATTCAAACTCATCATACTCTCCAATTCTTTTGTTTATTCATTCTTGAATAAAGGCTGTCTGTATCCCCCATTCACTAAATCATGGGACCTTGCCTTGTTAACAAATGGATGGGTATTTCCAACACCTAACCAGGGTTCATCAAATTTAAAGACTATTTAATTTCCACTGATACTCAAGATTCCACAAGAGACAAACTGGCTTAATTTACCAAGTTAATATCAAGAAGCTCAATTACTTCTTTTGTTTGTTTATTTTAACCAACCATGACCAATCTTCACATAGACCAGACCATATTGCTCCTCTTTTAGCGTGTTCTTACCTTTGCTTTTGAAAGATTTTACATATGCCAGACACCTCTGGAAGGGCCGCTGTCTTAGTATTATCTTGAGCTGAGAAACAGCTATGATATCATTCAGCTATGAAAATCAGAAATGTGTGCTTTTTTTTTTTTTTTTTTAAGAAATAGTCTCAGATATTCAACTTGTTTGTCTTAGATTTGCTTAAACCCCAAACAATCTGTGTTTAATGTTTTTGGTGTCCCACTGCTTTGCAAGCAGACATACCACTTGCAAATGTGCCAGCCCTTTGTGCAAACACCCAAAAGGCTACATCAGATCCAAAAGCTGTGGCTCACAAGGGGGCCAGCAGGTGGAGAGCAGAAGAATCAGCCATGAGTTTGTGCCTTTCTGCCTGCTAAGAAGGAACACAGTGGTATAAAGAGAGGATTATGGTTCCAGGCACAACTTCAGTCTGTCCAAGAGGCTCTATCGTTAATGGAGAATACAGAGATTACATTCAGTTACCCAAATTATACAAGCTTTCTGTAATGCTCAAAAGGTTTAAGCGCACTTATCTGTCATCCCTTCACTTTCCTTATTGAAATAAATCCCTTTGTAATAACAAATCAGACTTTCCTTCTTCTCCTTATGCAGATGAGCAATGCATGGGTGCTTTTCATATTTGGTTGGTGGGGAAGAAAGACAACAGGTAGCAGAAGCAGACTGTAGATTATCATTTGCAATTAACAATAGGAGATATATCTCCCTTCTTACCCTCCAATTCCTTTCTCTCTACTAATAGAAAATAATTGAACTGCATAGCAATTTAAAGTATCAGGTTGGGTTCTGAATATCTTTAAGGTGGTTCACAATAGCAATTAATAGATTCTTTTTTAATGCCAGTTGTTTAGATCTTGATAATCAACATGTTGGGTTCTTCTGTTTTGTAATTCATGTAGTTAGTCAACCAAAATGATACTACTTAACCTCTTTCCACCCATGCCAATCTTTATTGTAGATGAAGTCACTGAGCCATGCACATTCGAACTTGAAATTATCATGAGTGATTCTTTAACTCGAAGTTACTCACCTATGTTCCTGGCAGTCCAGATTTGCAAGCAAAAATTTCACTGGAAGTAACATAAAGCCATTCCTGACACCAGCTGTCCCAGTAGGAACAATGAGAGAGGGATATTAATAATGGTAAAACGTCGTTGTTTGTCTGGTCACAGAAAATGGCCCAGAGCGCAGGTTGAGTGAGTCACAGCTGATCAAAAAGTGCCTCAAAATAGGAAAATGTCTAAGCATGTTAAAAATGCAACAACAGCTTCAGGTAGGTGAAAAACAATAGGCAAGCTATACTATTTATACATCATCTACTATTCACTAATGCAAACACATTTTTTACTACTGGCAAACAGAGAATAAGAAAGTTAACTACATACAGGTCTAACAATGCTAGCCATACTGAATATAAAAGAAAACTGTGAAGTTATTTGCTTCACTAAAAGCCAAACTGGGTTTTTACACATTAGGTAAAGTTGAGCTTCATGAATAAATCCAAGGACAGGTAACTTTCCTTGATATCCCCTCAGGCCTAGAGTGAACCAGTAGAAAATCCAAAAGTGCAGAAGGGATGTCCTTTTTACAGCATCTATCCACCTTTACCTATAGTGACACCACTTTTGCAATTTTAGTAACTTTCTGGATAGTTGCTTCATACTCAGAGTCACCCTATAAATTTCAATAGTAGTAAATATTAAACTTATAAAAATTAGCATACAAGCTTACAGTTTTAATTAAACTCATACTGTTAATGCAGATTAGGCATATATGTTTATATCATACACAAACTGTACTTCTGATTTACATATATTAATCTTAGAGTAATAGCAAAGTATAAGCGAAAAGAACACAAGCTTGATGACCTAAAGAGATTTTACTTTCAGATCCAGCATTGCCTGAGAGACTTTTTGTCAGCCTCTGTTTCTTATGTAAAAATGAAGACAATTATATTACAACTTGCAAGGATTACGAGATTAACAGATTGGAAGATTAGCGAGTTAATGACTGAAGAAAGTACAGTTCTTGGCACAGTGTCTATGTGCACAGTGAATACACAGTGTGTATAGATATGTGTATGTGTGTATATATGTATATATATAAAATGTATATGGCATATATTCAATATCTGTTGCTGTCTTATCTCTTTTTTCCCTAATTCATGTTAATGTAAATGGTTCAATTTTAATTTATTTAAAGCCATGAGCACCTTACATTTGACCAACCTCCATGCAGTTGAAAATCCATGTATAACTTCTGACTTCTTCAACCTTAAATACTAATAGCCTACTGGTGACCAGAAGTTTTACTGATAACATAAACAGTCAATTAACACATATTTTATATTTTTTATATATTATATGCTATATTCTTATAGTAACATATGCCAGAGAAAATAAAATGTTATTAGGAAAATCATAAGGAAGAGAAAATATGTTTACTATTCATTAAGTGGAAGTGGATCATCGTAAGTTTTCATCCTTATCATCTTCATCATGATAAGTAGGCTGAGGAGGAGGAGAAATAGGAGGGGTTTGTCTTGATGTGGCAGGGATGGCAGAGGCAGAAGAGGTGGAAGAGGTGGAAGGGGAGGCAGGAGAGGCAGGTGCACATAGTTTAACTTTTATTGAAAAAAATCCATGTGTAAGTGAATTCACATGGTTCAAACCCATGTTGTTCAAGTGTCAATTTTACTTAAATGTGAAGCAATAGGAGGTCTCTGATTTTCTTAAAACCTAAATCTAAATTTTCTTTCAAAGCTTTTATTTAGTTAGCAATCAAATTTATACTGTACTATAGAAGATATTTATGATGGATATGGAAATGAATCAGAATTGCCCCCAAAGGTCAATCAAAAGAAGACATGATGCCATTTTGTGTATAGCCAGCAAATATAGAATGACAGAAATCAACAGAAACTTCTCTATTATTTTGTTTATCCAAGGAGATAAAGGGATCCAGGAAGTTTTCTACTGGGTAACCATAGGCCTTGTGTTATTCTAGAATGATTCTAGATTCTAGATTCAAGATTCTGGATTTCAGAATGAGAACACTGCTTCTTGCAATAACCAGTAAGTTTCACCTAGAAGACTCAAAGACTGCAATGGGAAGAGAAACCTGATCCCAGTCCTAGCTCTGTAGGTCTACAGTGAGAGTTATATTTCCTCTGTAGCAGTTCATTCAAGTGTAAGGTTTGCCTGAAAACATTCTTCCTGAAACCAGGGCTGGGCTATACATGTGGTTTCTGCTCACTCTGACAGGAGAAAGCAAACAGCCCAGACTTGATTGGGTCTGAACATGGCCACCCTCTGTGACTCTGCCGTATTTCACAAGGCAAAAAGTATATGAGTTCTACCTTTCTAGAAATCATCTTTATATGTGCTTTTCTGTTCAGTCATGGATTATAAATAGATTCTCTGATTAGTTTCCCAAGTGAAAAGTATATAGAAAAGAATAGAACAGGATTTACTTCTGAATGTGAAAGTACATTATTTTATTCTAACAACTAAATCAGTAGAGCAGCAAGTTATCCCAAGGAGATCAGAAGGAGAGCAAATTCCTAAATAATAAGGTCATGTAGTAAAAATGGAAGTGAGGACAAAATGTAAGCACAATGGGAAATTCTACTTTCTTCAATTATAGTAATAAAATAGCTTACGGTGCCAGGAAAATACCGTAAAACCGTTACAAAAGTCTACAAGTTATGACAAGATGGCTTAAAGTGGAAAAAAAATAGTGCCTTCACCTATGCTGTTCTTTTAATATGATGACTATTGGTACCACATGTATTTACATTTTTTGGATACAGAATAACCAACCATATTAGCTACAAAATGCCAGATTTTTACTTTATTTTCTCATGGATAAATCAGGAAAAAATACCTTTGTGGTGGGAAAAATTACTTGTGCTTTTCTTCCCCCTAAGTTTCTGGACATAAATATGACCTGGCATTTTGTCTATGAGCCAGAAAACCAAAACATCCCATGTTCTTGTTTTGTTTCATATACGAAATTTGAACTGCAAAGGGTATAATATAATCATATAAGTAGATGTATAAATGGGTTATTCAGATAAACTTTATTTTCTTTTAAAACAATTTTTTTTTTTTTTTTTTTTTTTGAGACGGAGCCTCGCGCTGTTGCCTGAGCTGGAGTACAGTGGTGTGATCTCGGCTCACTGCAACATCTACCTCCCAGGTTCAAGCAATTCTCCTGCCTCAGCCTCCCAAGTAGCTGGGACTACAGGCATGTGCCACCATGCCCGGCTAATTTTTGTATGTTTAGTAGAGATGGGGTTTCACTCTGTTGGCCAGGCTTATCTTGAAAGCCTAACCTTGTGATCCACCCGCCTCAGCCTCCCAAAGGGCTGAGATTACAGGCATGAGCCACCGCGCCCAGCCTAAAACAACTATTTAAGGTTCATCTAGATTGGGGTGTGTGTTAGGGGAATCGGATAAGAGAAAATAATCACAACAATGCTAAAATCATTCTATTGTTAAAATTAATTTTCCTTTTCAGAGTAGTCTCACGCACATTATCTTATTTCAGATGCCCAACACCCAGATGTGGCAGATAGGGAAGTCTCACTTAACAGGTAGGAAAACCAAGATGGGAACATGTGAAAGGATACGAGGGAGGTCAGGGAATGACTGATAACAACCGCGTCAGGGAGACAGCTCTGACTCCTAGGCCTTTTCCTCCCCCTCAGAACATGAAAAATGTCACAACTTTCACCCCCAGAAATAGAAGTTGTCCCGAACATTCTCCACAAATGTTACTCCAAAAGCCAGCAAATAAAATGACTTTCAGGAACCAAAGCTTGGCAAATAGATGGACAGGAAGAAACAGTGTCAAGTCACTGTTAGCACAAAATTGCATCTCTATATTGGCATGGAGCTGGTAATTGACAGACAGTATAGCAGGAGTTACTCTTCAGCTCTGTCATCTGTGAAATGGGAATGGTAGTACTTACCCCGCTCGCCTCACCAGGCTGCTGTGACAACTGACTGTGATAACAAGAAAAAACAACCTTCTTCATCCCCAGAGCTTGATATCGAAACAACTAAGCCAGAAAAATGACCTTTGGTCCTTACCTGATGGGATACTCATTATAACAGGAGAAATAATAATGTATTTTACAAAGCTACAGACACAGGTTATTTGTGATAATAAAATAGTTTTGTTTTTTAGTTTTTTTATTGACATTAATTTACTCAGAATATCTACTAAGTGCACTAATAACTTCATAATATTAAAAAAGGTAAAATTCAGAATTGAATAAATATGGAAGGGTGAAATGTGCTTAATCACTCAGTTAAGCCATGACCATCTTATATGTGTACTGTGAGTTTAAAGCAATAGTCTCAAAAACATGAAACCACCTAGCTAACTTCCATACACCTCTATTCTTGGCTGTATTGAGTTTATTAATTGTCTCTCTGAATTTTCTCACAGCTAGAATGTTCTTCCTAAACACAACAAAAACTATTTGAAAAATAATGTTTAACATTTATCTCAGTGATATCATTATGGTCAAACTATTGCAAATGAAATTTAACATTTTAATTATCTAATAAGTATTGATTTAGGTATAGGGGGTTATATTACTATAAGCAATAAATTGTGACTGATAGATATACAGATAACATGTTCTAGGCTTTTCAAACTTTGTATCATGACCCATCAGTGGTTAGAAGCTTTATTTGTATAGAATACAACTGAATAAATACATCAGAGTTACTTACATATTATGAAGAAAGTATTACTTTCATGCAACTTTTGTTTCAATTAGTATATATGTTTGTGTACATGTATTTGCTTGGTCATTTACAAAACTAATTTCTTACTATGGGTCATTGTAAAAAATAAGTGTTTAAGAAACACTATGTAGGGTACACATTTCATAGGTCTTTTTAAGTTTGTTTGAGTTTATTTCCATTTTCTCAATAATTAAATTAGCCAGCTAATTATTTCAATACTGGTAGATAAATGGTTGCTATGATTTGAAAAACTAGTTTGAAACACTGGGATGTTAGAACTGATGGTATCTTTCAAATCATTGAGTCCAGTGTATTCTGTTCACAGGTAACAGAGGTCCTGAAAAGTGAAGTTCCCCCCAACCCCACCCAAGGTTTGTTAATGTCTGTACTAGATTCAATTTATGCACCAGGCCAGATAAACTCTAGCTGCTGCCACAGCCCCAAAAAAACAACTAGATAAGTATAGCTCGCCATGCCTGCATACTGCCCAAACTAGATTCTCAGAGGATCTGGCTTTCCCAGAAGCTTGGAAATGCTTCTCCAGGCAGCACAATCTGGAAATGCATGGGATTTTGACCATTGAGAGACAGGAAAAGGCAAGGAGGCAACAGATGAATTGCTTGCCTTCCTTCTCTGCACCAAGGCAGAATGGTTCTGAAATACAGCCTTTTTGGTGCCATTCCACATGACCAAGTGACCACTTTTGTTTTGTGCTGAAGCTATGGCTGTTTTAGTAACACCACCACCTTGTATTGCTCTCCTACCTTTCTTGCTTCAATTCATTTTTCTCCTCATTCTTGCTTCCCTGGAACTGCACGGCCAACCCCCTTCCCTCCACAAGGAAGTGTTAGTATACAAGCCATTGATTCATGCTGTGCTTTCTAGGGAGCCTAGGCTAAGACAGCGTCCTACATACAAATGCAAATTCCACTGTGTATTAACAACTTAGATAATGAGAAAATAGAGGTTTCAGGTATTATCTATGCATGTCATTGCCTTATGTACTTTAATCTCAAGAACATTTTTAGGTTAAGTGCACATTTTCTATCTTTTGGTCTTAAACAAGGGTTAGGATTGATTACAGACATCTTACCCATGCTCTAGCTTTGTTAAGCTAGTTGGAATAGTCAGGATAGGCTAGATTATGAAGCAGTAACGACCAACTTCCAAATTTCAGTGACCTAAAATAATACAGATTTATTTCTCGCTCACATTGTACGTCCACTGTAAGTCAGCAAGGAGCTCTGCTCATTGTAGTAACTCAGGGACTAGGGTTGACAGACAACTGCTATCTTGAAAGTTGTACATGGTCATGCCAGAGAGGGAGAAGGAATGGTGAAGCACATACTGCTTCTTAAAGCCCCTGCCTAGCAGTGACATGGGTCACCTTCACTCACATTTGGTTGACCACAGCTAATCACGTAGTCATGCCAAATTTCAAGCGGGTGGGGGAGTGTAATTCAACTATACGCCTGGCAGGTAAGAGAATCAAAACCTTTGTAAAAAGCTCAAATGGCTACAACAAATAGTATTTGGGGTAAGTTATCTCCACTACAGAAACATTTTGCTTTCGATCTCTAATCGATGGATTGGCTGTGATTTCAAATGGCCTGCAGAAAATATTGAAGAATTTGGAAATTTATTTTAAAGGCCAAATGAACATACCAAATTTAACACAGGCATCAAGGCAGAGTGAAAAGAAGGACAGAGGGGGAGATCTGGGCTCAAAGCCTGGTTATACTGCTTACTAGTGTCATGGCCTCAGGTAAGTCACTTAATGACTCCCAGTCTGGTTCCCACACCTATAAAAGGGGAAGCAACAATCCCCACCTAGTAGGTTTTCTGTAAGGATGAGAAATAATAGGTGATACCATTTCATGCTATGACTGGCATACAGTAGGCACCTGATGAAAGGCAGCTGGTACTGATGGGTATTTACCTGGGACATTGCCTCTCCTGTAAAGAAGTGCCCAAATATACCATTTACTTCTTTTTGCCATATTTGTATACTTTACTAGTACAGATGCACTACTTTGTAAAGAGAATTTTATGAATTAAATTTGCAGTAAATCAAAGCTGTAGAAGATGATTTAGAACTCACTAAAAATGCCCTTTAATGAAGATGTTTTTTAAAGTTCTAGACTCCGGTTCAAAAAGTGTCAACTACACAAGAGTCAAAAAAGGGATAAGTCTCTAACTTACCTAAAGTTCATGTGAATTAATCTGAGGGATTCTGGTTAACTGTAAGCTCGCCCTGGATCAGTGACACACAGCTGTCTCTTAAGCCCTAGGTAGACTTAGCTACTTTAATTAACACCTAGAATCCAGATGAAGGGGCGTAACCAGTGCTGTACATTTCAATTTGTATAGCCAGACCACGTACTTATTGTAGTGCTCAGGGTGCCACCTTCTAAACGTCTACTAATGAAAGGGGCAGGCAGGACGGTGAGGCTGCAGAAAGCATGACAGATGAGAAATGCCTAAAAAGACCTGGAGACATTTAGGCTGGAAGAGACTGTTCTGGGAAACGTGATACCTATCCTCCAATACCTGAAGGGCTGTCATGCAGAAGAGATGTTTCTCTGTGCCGCTCTAGAGAACAGGAAGAGGACAAAGAGGTAAGAATTAGCCCTTGACTGCTGGTGAGCTCACGGCCAAGCAGAGGCCGGCTGCTGACCTCTGGGGATACACCAGTGATTCCAAGTAGACAGGACTGGGGCTTTGGATCTCTTATGTGTTTCTTTTCCCCAACCTTACAAATCTATCAGTGCTTGGGTGCACAGTACTTGTTCTAAATAGGCATTCTCTCTTTGCCTTTTTAATAAAGACATTATAGAAATAATAACGTAATGTGCAGGAATTCATTTACACTGCTTATGCTACAGAAATCTTGATTTAGTAGATATCCCTTCAGGTTACAATTTCTGCTGCTGGCTGCAATATAATAAAGATGCTGACAGTTGTGAATTACTTTACCAAGTTCTACAAATTATCAACTGAAATGGTAAATAGGAGAGAAATAAAAGGTAAAGTAGGTGGCTAGGTCACCAAGGGTGATGCCTGCCTTTCTGAATAATTTAAGACCTCCTGAAAATGATGGCAAATAGATGCCCCTTGCTGAGGAAGAAGAGAAAGTATATAGGGCTCTAAGTTTCAGGACATAGAGGTTAATGGAAAATGGGAACGGCTTTGTTTTATGGGCCCCACTGAAGATGGATGACCGGGGAGATGGGCAGGAGGAATTATTTCTTATCTAGAAGAAGCTGAGGTTAAGAGATGAGGCAATGGCGTGTGAACACTGCATGGGACAATTATTAGTGGAGAGCTCTGACTAAAGGTGAATGGCCTGCTGGGAGATGGGAGACATCTGATAGGTAAAGTCAGTCCGGCCCTGGGGCCATGACCTCATTAATAGTTAAACAACAGCACTGAAAATTAATGACCCACACCTGACTGCCCAGTGAAACTGCACTCCTCTTCACAACTGTCCGGAAATCCTCACACACATTCCAGCAGGGAGTCTCTGGCTGCCAGTGGTTACAGCAATCCCTCTAGGAATTAGCCGGGTTAAATGAGTAGTGGCAAGACAGATGAAGAAATAGACTTTATCCGGCCTCCACGGTCCAGCGTGGGACGGAAGAAGCATGGAGTTTCTAAGAAGTACAGACTGGCCATATTGAAGGTATTTAGAAAGGAAAGACCATGAACTGGTCCTCTATCACAATTGGACATGTGGACCGAATCCGAGTAAGGAAGGCCGGGCACCGGAGTGACCTCTACCCCACCTGCCATATGGCTGTCTGACAAAAGCGATTCATCAAGCATCCTGGTTGCCAAATACGCTGGCTTTAAATCATCACGTGGAGCAGAGAGTATTTTAAAAGAACAATCTAATCAACCTCCTAATTTTAAGTATAAATGCTTTTTTCTACACCAGACGCAAGATCACCTAAGGTGTTTACACCACTGTTAAGGTCTGAGGAAACAAAGACTATTCCCCCGGGTCTCCAGGTTGTCTGCTTTGTGCACAGATTTTTGAAAACAGAGTACGATAAATTCCATGCACGACAGCTCACGGCAGCTAAAGACGGAGCTCCTGATATGTACCTTTTTTATTTATTGGGGTTGGAGAAGGGAGGTGGTAATGTTTCCTGTATTGGATGCCTTATACTTTGCAGACCTTTGGGGACTCATCTCTGCTGAATTCTTTAACAGCTGAGATGACAGGGATGTCCATTACCCAAATGGACAGCACTTTCTATTGATCAGGGCTCCACTTAGCGATCTCATTTGTCATCCTATTGTCTCTCATCTTCACTGTTCTCGGTATGAAGGGGGGATCTTTTTTTCAGGTGTTAGAGAGTTAATCTACATTCCAAGCACAATTGAGCAATTAAAACATGTAATGAACAGAACACTTCAGTGCTTCACCTACAGAGAAGTCTGAATTGGGCTTCTTTCTATCTCCCCCATACAGGCCACAGGAAGCTAAAGAGGTAATCCACTCCTGAAAAAGCCCAGAAGAATAACTATAATACTTTTCAAACCTTAGCTGTGTCAAGTGCTTGCTTTGCTTCCATTTCTGCTTTCGGAAACTCATTTTAAAAGATAAAAAGGAATATTACAGGAAGAAAGCCCAAATCCCAACAAAACAAAGGAAGGTCTACCTAATCTTGCCAGTTAATCATTTGGGGAAAGTCCTGCTCTGCATCTAATTAGATCCATGCAGTTAAACATCCATCAAGAATTCTCCTATAAAAGGTATGTTTTATGTAGTTCCCATATAGGGATTAAATTGGGCATGTGGAAAGCAATGTTGATCCATTTAATGGACTCCCCCAAAATATATATCAGCATCCTTGTCACGGAGCTAGACGGCTTCTTTATCCTTTCACCAAAATGCAGCAACAAAAATAATTAAACATCTCTCAGATCTGAACCGCATAGTCATTAGACAACAGTCAATGACTGGAACTGCCACGAGAGCCTGAACCACACTTTACCTTGGCTTTTCTAGCCATTTCTATTCGGAAAGCTTTCCATATCTGGATTTCCCCTGAGAACTATTTTATGATGCTATAAATACTGTCAACCAGAGGCAGGAGCTCCCCAGCACCTGAGCCACATACAGAACTATCAAATAACATTTAATTGCTGGATGACACTGTGTGTCTGAGCTTGAATTCTGATCTCCAAATATTATCCATGCAACTGTCTGCAGAGATAAGGTTGTTATGATAACAGCAGATAAAACCAATTAAACCTAGGAGCAGCAAACACTTCAAGATCTTGACTTTCACCATAAATAGAGTTTGAGGATGTGTAAACTATAAGGGGTCTGATACTATCTTCCTTCTGTAAGGAACATTACTTGAGGCTTTTTTCCTTTTGTGTATGTCGGGGACTTTTCCATGTAAACACATGAGCTAAGAGAAAGCAACACATGCAAACTACATGAGCTAGTAATTAGTTTTATGTCTAGTCCTGGAGAGCAAATGACGATAAAGAATGTAAATCTAGGTCATCTTTAAATACATAATACTAGTTGTGGTTGCAATAATAGACTCAAACATGCTATCCTAAATACACTCAGCACAATTTTTCCTTTTTCACATTTCAGAGGCTTTTCTGCTTTTGAGCTGACAAGATTCTACTAGTGTCTCTAGCTGTTGGTACACATATTATGTCTGCTTTGTGATATGTTTTGCAGCTCCAAAGCCAAAACGCCAGGCAGAAGTGCCAAACCTTAACCTCAAGTTACTTCTGGTAGACCACAGATAAGGAGAACAGCACTGAATTGGGGTGAAATGAACAGTGTATGTGAGCTCCCCGGAAAGCTTATCAAAATCTGACAGCTAAACAGGATACTAGGAAATTTATCAACCAAATGATGTTCTAAAGGAAAACAAAATTGATAGAAAGGAAAACAGTATATCTTCAAAGGGAGCCTGATTCTATAAAGCCTGAATTTCTTTCATGAAAAATAAATAAATAAAAGCATAATGAAAGTTTGCCATGAAGAAAAATATTCCATTTTCTTTATAAAAGTGACTTTCTATACTTTTTTGTGTGAAAAATATGATGTACCTTCTTCCACATATGCCTTTTTTAGGAAAAGTGGAAAAAAGTCTTAGTAGCTATTTCATTTAGCTATCTCTCACACCTGGGGTATAAATAGAGTATAATAACCTGTATTGTAAAGAGAGGAGGGTAATGGCAGAGTGGCATTCAACAGCGGTGGGTACCTAGGTAGGCAGATAGAGGATTGCAGACTTAGAAAGGAAAAATAAATGTCACATACACCAGGTGAACAATGACTATTTGTAGATTTGGGAGAAAAGAGATTGGAGGCCTAATGACCCCCACCTAACAAATAATACAGTATGTGGTTTAAAAAGGAGGCAATTTGCCAGTAGTAGCAGATGATAAATAATACTGAAGAACTTCCAAGTAATCTTCCTACAGTATATGGGCCTGATTCCACCTTTACTAAGACTATGAGAATCTAAAAAATGCAGAAAAAAATAGAGTCAAAAATAAAACAAAAATTTTCAAAGAATGGAAAAAACTGATAGATTAATCAAATGATAAAGTTTGAAAAAAATTATTTACCTTTATTATATGACATTATTTTTTATAGAAAACAGAAACTATATATTCTTAAATTTCAAATGGAATATAGAGTCCTCTAATTGCAGCATAAATAATTTTTATTAACTATAAGAAGTTTCCAGATTTAGAAAAGTCATAGGCAAATAATGTAGTGTCTGGTTCATTTTTTTTACTCAATGACAGTTGTTTCTTGAGGTCATTATGGACAAAATTAATTTTAATTAATGTTAGTCATGAAGATCATCACTATCATTACTCCCAGTTAATACTGATGAAATATCAATATTGTGTGCCGGGTTTAGAGGAAATACTAACATGATTTGTTTTACAAAGAGCCAGAATTCCTCACTCATTGTCTAGTCTACACGTGTCTATCTGGGAAGCTCATTCTTCCCTCACCCTTTTAAGGCACAGCGCACCCTCTGTTCCCCGCTGGTTCCCTGGAATTCTCTATATCCCTCTCCCCACAAGCCAAGCACTCATCAGTGGCAGGAACCATTGCTTGAGCCGGTTTGCATACTTTTAGCACTGTGTACCTGACTGATATGAGGGAGGCATTCACTGAACTTCTAACAAGACTCAGATGACACCATACAATTACTCCTTGTTCTATTCCTTTTCAACATTCTCACTGCCAGAAAAGCAGCTAACTTTAATAATAAGACATTAAATGGTAGCACATGGAAATCTTCAAATAATCTGCTTGTTTCATACCATTCACCTGTAGCAACAGGCGGACCTTCTACACAGAGAAGAAATCCTAATTTAATAGGAACAGAGAGCCCAGGCATCTGATTTTTTTCTTTTTTTCTTTAGCAACTCAGGTGATTAACATGTAACTAGGGCAGAAAATTACTGACATAAAGAATTAAAACTTCTTTCAAATCCTTCATTTCCTACCATAAGTCACTCAACTGTATCTTTATACTACTGGTGGTCATGTACATTGTTATTAGAATTATTCTATACTTTTGTTTCTTAAATTCCATGCCTAGCACACATAGGATACTGTTTATAATCTTATTTCTAAAGGATGGTCAACATACCACCCTTAAAATAAAGATAGACATATTATGTCCAAATTCTTAAGGCAGAAAGTATTTAAAATATATCAAACAGAAGCTCAAAGTCTTGCAATCAACCTGCCAACATGGCAATCAAAAAATACGTTTTGGCGCTGACAATAATTCAAAACACAATTTACAGTTTGAAGACACAGGGAACACATGGCACCCTCAGGAAACTTAATCAGATAAAAAGTAGATTTTTCGCCGAGTGCAGTGGCTCACGCCTGTAATCCCAGCACTTTGGGAGGCCAAGGTGGGCAGATCACGAGGTCAGGAGTTTGGGACCACCCTGGCTAACATAGTGAAATCCCGTCTCTACTAAAGATACAAAAATTAGCTGGGCGTGGTGGCGGGCGCTTGTAATCCCAGCTACTCAGAAGACTGTGGCAGGAGAATCGCTTGAACCCAGGAGGCAGAGGTTGTAGAGAGCTGAGATCATACCATTGCACTCCAGCCTGGCAACAGAACAAGACTCCATCTCAAAGAAAAAAAAAATGAAGTAGATTTCTCAAAATTAGCCAACAATTTCTTTCATTAGTATATTTGTTTAAAAGCTAAAAACGCTTGTCTATGCTGGGTGCGGTGGCTCATACCTGTAATCTCAACACTTTGGGAGGCCGAGGTGAGTGGATCACTCGAGGTCAGGAGTTTGTGACCAGCCTGACCAATGTGGTGAAACCCCATCTCTACTAAAAATATAAAATTAGCTGGGTGTGGTGGCTCATGCTTGTAATCCCAGCTACTTGGGAGGCTGAGGCAGGAAAATCCCTTGAACACAGGAGCCGGGAGTTGCAGTGAGCTGAGATCATGCCACTGCACTCCAGCCTGGACCACAAGAGCGAAACTCCATCTCAAAAACAAAAACAAAAACACTTGTCCATTCATAATCTTATTTAATCTTCAGAATGATTCCATGAGAGATCATGAACATTTTACTGATGACAAAAGTAAGTTTCAAAAACGTTGAGTGCTTTTTTTAGCTCACACAGTTATTAGGTAACAGAGCCATGCAAACCAAATTTCTGAATGCTTTACCCTACATTCAGGGACAAACATCACGCTAATTACTGTGCAGTATTCCAAAGAATTAAACTATGCTCATGACACCTCAGAGGAGGCTGTAAACTAGTTATGGAAAGAGGCCAGATATACACAAATGATTAGCACATAACATACTGGAGTATTGGCAAATATTAAATGATGGAGGTGAGTCAGCTGTCCTCCAGGGCTGAAGAAAGGGGGTAGATTGAGATTAGAATGGTGGGGAAGGCTATTTTATAGGGTGGACCTTCGGCTGAGTCTTAAAAGATTGGTAAAGCCATTAAGCAGGAAGAAGGGAAGCAGAAGCTCGATAGATAATGTGTCTTGTTATAGTCAGTCTGGAAATGTCAGGCTAAGAATAATTCCACAAAGGGTGCATCTCCAATTTTCATTTACTACACAGTTTGAGGCCAAGAGGAGTTCACTACAGCTGAGTTTACTCAACACAGGGGAGCACCTGGATTCTTCTCTCAGATTTGTCCATCCAAATTCATTTTCTTAAAGGAAAAATAACAATTTAATTACTGAGGTACTTACTGATGTTTACTGAGTACTTACTGAGCCTCTATTATGTGCAAAGTACTATGTTTGCCATTCTGACAAGTACAAAGCACTGTTTATACTCTCTAATCTCATTGGGCACAGACACAAAAATTTAGATGCCTAAATTGAATATTCCATTACCGAGGAACATAAGAATGGTCTGAGCAGCAAGTACAATGAATGTACAGATGGGAAGTGGGATTTAGATGAGCTGGATACTGACATGGTAGTCTTGGCCACTTAATAGCACAAGCAAAGCTGACAAGCGGGGGATGAGTAAAATGTATTCAGTAAACTCATCTAACAGTTTAGTAGTATCTACTCCGTGGCAGGGTGGTGTAAGCCATTGGAGATACAAATTTCACCAGGAATGTAGAGCAGGCGTAGGTTCAAGAAGAGATAAAGTGGTTACTCCATGCTATGTTCGTAATTTTGTATTCCATCTGTAAAGTCCGAATTCAGCTGCAATGATGTCATGAGAACATCTGGGTCCTGGGTGTACGGGTTGGAGGAGAATGTATACCTTTCTAGCAGTGGTTCCTTTGAGGCATTCAGCTTTTCTCTTTTGTTAAGGCTGCCTTGCTTTGATATGGTTTCTGTATTTCCGGCTTATACAATTAACAACTGCACACATGGGAACAAAAGCCACTGTCACAACATTCACAGCTTGTGAGGCATAATACACAGAGTATGCACTGGTACACTAATGAAAAGGCAGACTTTAAAATCCCATTCATACCCCAGAAAGTTCACAGCACACTGACATGTCCTTGGGAGCTGCCTGGAAACACTGGGTTCTTTGAATGTGGTCCTGATCATTTTCTCAGAAAGATAATCATGCCCTACATGCCTGGACTATTTAAGGCCACATGTGCTAATTTAATTTACGATGCTAAAAAGAGCTGCACCATTTGTGAAGGCAGTGGAATGCAAAGGGCTGCTCCCAGCCCTGTACCCACAAGGGATCCCCGATCCTTTGACACTGGGAAAGAGAGAGCAATAGAAAATGCTAGCTGTGGTGTGGCTGTGGGTAATAGTGCTTAATCCATGACCAGTGTAGGCATGGAGCTATGCTTGGAAGGGAAGTAAGATTTAAGTGGGGGAGGGGGAATCACTGACTTGGAAAACTTTTATTTATTTATTTATTTTTTGAGACAGAATCTTGCTCTGTTGCCCAGGCTGGAGTGCAGTGGGGTGATCTCGACTCACTGCAACCTCTGCCTCCCAGGTTCTAGCAACTCTCCTGTCACAGCCTCCCAAGTAGCTGGGACTACAGGCACGTGACACCATGCCCGACTAATTTTTGTAGTTTTAGTAGAGACGGAGTTTCACCATGTTGGCCAGGGTGGTCTCAAACTCCTGACCTCATGATCTACCTGCCTCAGCCTCCCAAAGTGCTGGGATTACAGGCTACAGGTGTGAGCCACAGCGCCCGGCCAGAAAACCCTTAAATGGATTCAAACCAGTCAGCATACCATTGGTGACTCTATGGTTATTTAACTCTATGGTTAAAAGGAGGAAGTGGGGGAGGGAAATCATGGAAAGAATCATTCGTGCCACAGCTAGAGGTCAGACAGGCTTTTGACTGTGGCTTTTGAAGTCACACCTTAGCTGGTGGCTTCCTGCCTCAAACTACATGTAGGAATCCATAAGGTGGAACGTCTGCCTTTCACACAGAAATGCTCATCAGCTTTTCCTTATCCATGGACTATTTGTTCTAAAGGATTCTAAGAGGGTGAAGGAATGCAAATTCCTCAGACAGATGATCTGACAGATGGACTCAAGGGAGGCAAGGCTGTACCCTGGGGCTGAAGTAGGGGAGGGTGTAAGAGTCAAAAAGCAGACAAGGAAAACACAAAGGGCATAACACTCTCAAGCTTTATGAACATACATAATTATGCCCATAACTATAACACATAGTCAAGATAGAGGAAGCACAAAATAGTTATTCTAATGTATAATCTAAAACCGGATTGAGAATGCATGACAAAACCTGTTTATGTAAGTTTGCTAAGGCTGTAAAAGAATACAATATAAAAAGAATCCTATTTATTCTTGCACATATTTGAAAAAAGGAAAAAAGTCTCACTGAAATGAAAATTATGTCACTGAACAAAAGCTGATTATCCACTAACTTTTTGCCCTAATTTTATGAAAACAGTATTGCAAAAAATATGAGCAGATTGAAGAAATAATGCAATTGTATAATACATGTGAAAATGCTCCCCCAATCAATAAGGTAATCAAAGATAGAGAAAATCACTTTTGCTACAAATTATTAAAGCTAATGAAAAGATAACTCAATACTTTCAGATATTTTAGGAGTAAAAATTTGTAAGAACTTACCAAAGCATTATTCAATATACCTGTACTTTAAAGATCTTCAAATTGTTCATAGGTTTTGAGTGAGAAAGCCTAATTCTGGGAATCTACCCTAAGGAAATCATTAGAATATGAATAAAGATTTCTGTTTAAAAATTTTAATCAAGAAAAAATTAAGGCCGGGTGCAGTGGCCCATGCCTGTAATCCAGCACTTTGGGAGGCTGAGGCTGGTGGATCCACTTGAGGTCAGGAGTTCGAGACCAGCCTGGCCAACATGGTGAAGCCCTGTCTCTACCTAAAGTACAAAAAGTAGCTGGGCATGGTGGTGTGTGCCTGTAATCCCAGTTACTCGGGGGGCTGAGGCAGAAGAATCACTGGAACCCAGGAGGCAGAGAATGCAGTGAGCTGAGATTGTGCCACTGCATTCCAGCCTGGGCAACACAGCAAGAAAAAAAAGGAAGGGAAGGGAAGGGAAGGAAGGAAGGGAGGGAGGGAGGGAAGGAGGGAGGGAGGGAGAGAAAAATTAACTTTCTAAAGATTTCAATGGGATGTAAAAGTAATTATAATAATAAGTGATGAAAATTCAGTTACATAATTATATTCACGGTATGATTATAGCAAGGCAGAAAAAACAAACAACAAATGAAAACTTTCATATGATACAGACAAAATACTGAAAGTTAATACATCAGAATGCCAATAGCAATTATCTATGTGTTCTTATTTTACTTTTAACTCATTAGAATTTTACAAATACGTTACACATGATAAATGTTATAATCAGAAAAATGTAATCGAAGCCTAACTCTAGCAATAGCAATAAAAATCACCACAAAGTTACTTCATGAATGATTTAGGAAGAAATAACATAAAATAAATTAGATTAGCACTGATATGGTCAGTTTTCTCTAGTATAACATTGACCTGAAACTTGCATTAGTTACAGATTGCACCGAAAGAGCCAGGTGGCTTTGTCTAGCAGGCAACTTCTGTGTATGCACACACACAAATCCCAGATTGGAGCAGACACACCTCAACTTCAAGCTCAGTAAATTGCAATGAGGAAAAAAACAATTTTTTTTGAAGTAGCCCAAAGTTTAACTTATAGATTTTATACTTGATAAGAGGATAGGGAAGAAATTAGAGCCATCCTTTGGGAACTTGACCCAGTCACATGTGGAAAATTTTCCTGACTCATCTGTAGAAATAGGCCAGCCACCATTTTAATTATTCTCTCTGTTCTACTATCTTCAAACATCTAAATTATTTTTGTATTGTAAATGTGTGGCAAATAGACTACAGTTTTATTTTTCTGTGTTGTTGAAGAATAAAAGTGAACACGCTTCAAAGTCACAAGTTCTGAAGCAAATGGTATAGAAAAAAAATTTTAACACTGAAAATTCTTCAAGAAAAATCAACTTTCCCAAAACAAATCATGACATTTTGTTAAGATCTGATTATATTTAACTCTTGTATTTCCCATATGCTCAAAGAGTTCATATGAGACAATGGGGCAACACTTTAAGGGGGAAAATAATATGACTTCTTAAATCTTTCAAATTTTAAAGTTCTTAGGATCATAAGATTGTTTTAAAAAAGTTAAAATCTTGAAAAATAGGAAACAAGAGCCTCCTGCCTCCCAAGCTGTACTGAAAGGAAACTCAAAGAATAAAAAGTCAACTCTGCTAAGAGTTCCATTTCTCTGGTCCTATAGGCACAGTGAGAATTTCCTGTGGAAAAGATAAGTACAGCTGGTGTCAAATTAGTAAAAGATGGTGATGAAAGGATATAGTTATTCAGGGTCTGTTCTTTGAAAATGATAATGACCTCTGATTTCTAAGTTCCGTAAGTAGAGTATGCCGCCTGCACGCAGGCTGCTCGTAAACTTCCCACTTTCCTTTTTCTATCTGTGTTGTTGTGGTATAAGGGGTGGAGCGGGGAGGGGGTAGGTGCTGGAGGTACAGAAGGTCATGCCTTCTCTGCCGGCAAATATGATTAATGTGTGTACAGGGAGGAGAAACACACCACTCACCTGGCTATCAGCCGGCCTGACTCATGCCTCCTGGCATCTTAGAACACCAAATATCCAGCAACTCTGGCTGGGGTCTAGAGAGACGTCTATCAGCTTTCACAATGTCTGTGTTAGGAAGGTGCTTCTAATCTTGTTTGTAATAAATATTAGTTCAATTGTTAGAAGTGTTTTTAATCACCTAAAAGGAAGTAAACAGGCATGCCTCACAACCTCAACAGGCAGTGTATGTGTGACTTGTTCTTTCTTTCCGGAATCACTCAGTTCAAATGCTCAGAGGGAAGAAAGATGGTCATAAGTTCAAATAAAAGTGCTGACCTCACCCAGGCCCACTTACCACACTATTCACACTATTGCCACACAGCCTGGCAGCACCAGGAGCCTGTGTTCCCAAGAAATGGAAGAGGCCAGCAGGGAAGCACCCATGGGTCTGCTCCAAGTCCTTCCTGGGCAGGGCTTCCCGGCAGAGTTACACAACATCTGATACATCTGTGCACACTCCCGGAGCCTCCACTCCGATAGGAGCTAAATTCATCCATCCATGAGAAAACAAAGTAGAAGGGAAAAAAATCTGGGGACTCCAGGTTAAAAAACAACAAAAAAAGATTTTCAAAGCAACTTCTTCAAAGGCCCTTTTATATTGATTTTAAGGAGACATTTCAATTTAAGTGACATTGTCAATCATTTTCTTTTTCAAATATGACAATGCTATTTTACCCCCACTTCTTTCTCATGGCTTGATGGAAATGAGGGGGAAAGTTATCTTCCTTACCCAAAAAATCACACAAAGAACATCTTGGCAAAGGCAAATAACTTAAAAATTCTGTTTTGTTTTCAGTGTTCTTAATTTAGCTATCTTCCATTAACTTACTATTGTCATAAAAAAAGTGCCCTGATTAAATAGACTATATACAGCATATAAAATACTTTTCTGAAGTTACCATTTGGGAATACAGCAGACTAAAAGAAAGGAAGAACATGGGTTGCTGAGAAAGAAACAAAGTGGTGAACATGCCAAAGTATAATTTTAAAAAAACCTTTTTTCATAGGAATGAAAATCATTTCAGAAACCATTAAGCCAAAATGTAGGCTACAACTATAACTTTTATATCCCAAGTATTAGCCTTGGTGAAATGATCATGTATATATTTTAACATTTAATATGTTGTAAAATGGGATTTCAAATACCGAACCTATAAGCATCTCTTACATTCCGTAGATTCCGAAGATTAAAACCAAAATCAAAAGGTGCAGAGCGGCAGTTCTAGCTCCCTAACTCCGTGAGGGGACAGAAAATCAGGGTGTAGAGTGTTCTGGGCAGTCCAGGTATTTGAAAGAAAAGCAGCTTGTCAGGTGGGCCCTGGAGGGAAGCCCATTATATCTGTGGGGGTCCTGACATTTGGGGTAATCTAAACCTTGTTACTTGCGAATCGCCCCTGGTGGGCGGGAGATTTAGAATGGATGCCTCCTTACTCAAGCAATTAGATCATTTAGGAAACAGAGAAAATGGGCAATAAGGATCTCCCTCCTAGAGAGCACTTGCTGGTGTTCAATCAGACAGTTCTGACAACAGAAGATGTGCCATTCGCTGAATAAAACAGTAAATGCTGGGGCTCAGCCCCACAGAGGGCTTTGAAAATCTCTTAACGCGCAGTGCACAGAGCATCACAAAGCTATCACCTAGCATCCGTAGTGTCCTTGAACACCTGAGGACCAGGCAGAACAAGGATGCATTTTTTTTTTTTTTTTTTTGTGAGTAACCTCAGAGGGTACCAAATGCAAGGGCTTCTTACAGAGCAGGAGCAAGGTTGTTCTTGGAGAGAGGTTATGTTCTGTGAATGATACAAAACTCTGAACTTCAAATTACACAAAAGTAGCACTTGGAAAAAGCAAATAATGAATTCTTGTAAGTTCTAGAAATTATCTTCAGAGCCAACATAAACACTTTGAAAGGATAAGAGCAGTTCAGGGGCTGGTCCTGCAGAATTAACCACTCCCTCCTCAGTGTTCCTGGGATATTCCTCAGTGATGGCGCTCGTCACCCCATACCAGAATTATTTACTTGCCACTCTCCCTGAATACCTGGAGAACACAGAATGTCTTATTCAAATCACAACCCAAATATTTAGCACAATGCTTGGCATATTTTAATTGCTATTTAAATATAAGCTGAAAAAATTAAGTAACTTTCTCAGATACGTAATAAACAAACTCCAAAAAACTACCATTATCTCTGATCATTCTTTAACTCCCACAATGTCTACACTGTCATTTTAGTTATCACTGTCTACATCTCCATCCTTGAGGCTGATTTGAAGCCAGGTGACTTGTAAAAAAAAACACTGAAGACAAACATAACCGCCATCTAAAGGTGAATGACAAGCAGAAGCATATGATGTCTACCTTCTAAAGCCCTGTCTATATCTCAGCTAACCGAGGAAATAAAAGTCACACATCGAACATTTACTTGCCTTAAAGATGTGTATGAAACCACATCTTTCACAAACATTACCTACCTGTCACAGTATAAGGGCTTGGCCAAAGGCCTTAGTGTTAGTTCAGTAATATCGGCTGTAAAGCCAGATGTTTCCAGAGCTTTGGGCCACATTTTCAAAAACACATGCAGTATTTCTAATGATCTTATATGTTGGGTATATTGAGTATGAAATTGCTTTCCTACCAATCTGATTAAAAAGGAATCACCCGAAGGAAAATATTTAGTGAGGACTGCAGGAGTGAAACAGAGGCTAAAGAAGCACAATGAAAATACTGCGGTTCCACCTGGGTTTTAGCAAGTGAGCCCTAACCCTGTTTCATGAGGTAAGCTACCTGTGTTTCTATACTTGCATCCATTCATTAATTAAGGATGAGGATGTATTTATTTTTCCAGATGCCCTTAGAGGATGATGTGGCTCCTAGATGGTTAATTACTTAAGCCAAGGTCAAGAACCTGCGGTGGGAAAGCCACATGGAGCTCCTCGGCAGCTTGTGTTTAGCTCTTCAATCTGCTGGCATCAAAGCGAAATTTTCAACAGCACACAAGTGCAAGGGAGTTTTGTTGGCAAGAAGGGCTTTTGATGGCTCTGTAATCAACTCGGCTTCAACAGGCCTTTTGCACAGACCAAAAGCAAGTCAAACTTTTGGAAAGCCATTCGCTTTTTTCCTAATCAAAACACTGTCTCTTGTGTCCTAATGTCCTGTTGGAAGTGATTTCCCTGATTTCTATGAAGTAAGAGAAAACTTTGTCTGTAGCAGTTTGAAAACAGAGCAAATGACCCTTTGGCAAGCCTGACATTAGTGTTTTGTTTTTAATTGAAATCCAACATCAAATAACATGCCTTGCAATCAGAAGAGGGACAGTGGACTTTTGGAAAAATGGGGTTTCAGTGGATTTCACTGCCCAGAGAAATTGGGGCTGCTTTCTGTTTCCCTTAAGTGATACCAAAAGTGGCATTTTTTTCAAATACAGAAGTGAGAAGCAGAAAAAGGCAGCTTTCCTTCTCTTCCTGAAGTATAGTAAGAAGCTAGTAGACAACAGTCTCAAAAGATAACACAATTTGTAGGGGCCGCCCTCCTAGCACTGGTGCGGCTGTTCTGCTCATCCTCACAGATCAATCTGGTCATCTCCAGCACATCTGCCTGGGCGCTGACAAATGATGAATTCCACCTCAGAATCCATAAGCAGAAAGAGGCTGGCTGATAAACAGCTATGAGCGGAAATGTATGCACCTTTCATAAGCAAGACAAATCACTCATTCTCACCAAATGCTTCCAACAGGAACACTAATTCTGTATTTATTTGCACGGCATATGTACTGCGTCTGAAGCAGTGCATTAAAAAAGATCTCAGGCAGCCAATTGCTTTGATTACTTTATTCATCGTGGTATTACAAGGGCTCAATGGCAGAGCAATGAAATAGGAAGCTAGCGAAGACTGAAACATCTTGTCAATGGCTTGTCAGAGCTGGAGGTTTTCCTGGTGCATAAAACATACATACACACACACACACACAGACACACACATACTCTCACCCCTGGCATAGGAAAGAATTTTTTTTTAAACAAAATACTGCGGCCATGCATCTTAAATTTGCCATATGCCTTTCCTGTCAACCAGCAGTTATTTTTATTAATAACTCCAAGACCATATCATGGAATTCTTTTTTGTTTTGAGATCCGGTCATGTGACTCCTTCAACACCAGGGAACACTGGGTAAATTGTAATGTTCTAACATGCCAATGAATGGTCTCTTTTAGAGCCAAGTTGGTGATGAATTGATATTTGCTAAGGCCTAAGCAAGCACAGGGCACTATATATATTCCTTCTTCTGTGCTCTCTGCAATGATGGATGGAAGTAAGGAGCAGAAAAGAAGTCACACAGACAAGCTCAAGCTGACAACCAAGCAACCACCAGTGGATTGTTTCAATCAAGCTGCAAAAGAAGTAGCTTTTTGTATTACTTACTGTAGCTTCATTCTCCTACTGTACACATGGATCATGGATACACTGTACCACTGGCCTGTCTGAAAATTGGAATGCAATAGAAAAAGCAAAGAAGATACAACTTCCTACAGGCCCCTAGAGGAAGGTCTTTTAAGCAAGGCATTTTCCCATAGATGCCAGTACGGGAAATTCATACTCCCATCTTCATGAGAGATCTGACTTTTGAGAGGAAAATCAAGATGGGTTTGCTGTTTTCCTTTAATAACACTCATACCTCCCAACAACAGAAACCTCTGGGACCACAACACAGGTGTGATGGTGTCACATAGTATACTCTAAACTTTGTTCTAACAGCAAAGCTCTCTTGGTCAGGAGTTTTGGGTTTACAGTTTAAAATGTTAGGGCAAGACACTGATGTTCAAAAAACAAAAACAAGCCTACTTCATGAAACCAATGCCTGCTGCGCAAATAAATACAGAATTAGTGTTTACCCCTGGCAGGACATTTTTCTTTGAGTTGGCTGCAGAGCATTAAAAAAGACATTAAGTAGATTATACATTTACATGAAGTCCCTTGTTATTTTTAACCATTAAAAAAACAAAGCATTTTTCTTTTTGATGATATATATACTAATTGTGAATGATTACAAGGGGTGACTTTGTAAGACAGTGTAATTGTGTTTTTTTTTTTTACCCCCCAGAAATTTCACGGTAATGTAACTTTGGTAAAATAGCTTAACTAAGAATCTGTTATTAAAATAAGTGCTTTTGGCTTAAATTGAATCACTATTTTTTGAACAAATAAACAAAAATTATACCCTAAAATAGCATTCAGGTTCACAGAAGGTGGTTTATTCTTTATGTGTGTAGGCTCAAGTTCCTAAGAAGGTCTATATAAAATTCTGTAAACCCTGTCTAAGTTAAAAATAATTGTGAAGAATAAACTATCTTTAGGAAGATTCCAGAAGAAGCCACAAAAATCAAATGATTTGAACCTTCATTTTCCAATGATGAAAATGAGGTCCAGAGAGGCAAACTAACCTACTCAAGGAAACACATCTAGCATAACTGAAACTAAACTCAAAATTAAACTTCGGAATCCAATTTATTATTTCAGCTGAGGTGGAGTGAGGAAAGACTACCCACACTTTTTAAAAAATTTTTTGAAGTTTAGAACCAACATAAATGTTATTAAACACTGGACTTCTAAAACAATCGCTGCCCCTTTCACACCAGAACAGTATGGAAAAATTGGATATCGCATAAGCAATGCTACCATTAATGGTCAAAATATTTTTTTCTGTAATTTTGCTTCACATTTAATATGATTATTTTTATAAGAGCAATAGCTAAAAATAAAGGAATGTTGTAGATATACCTTCAGATAGTTTTTTTTGCAAGGTGAGTAAGTTTCTAAAAAGATTAACAGGTAAAGCTTGAAATTTGGGAAATACTTGCTTAGATTCCTGTTGTACAACGGGCTACAAGGAACTGTCACATAAATAACACAGCACTGAAATGTACAGCTGACGTGAGCTGTTAGTAGGAGCAGTGTCTAGCAGAAGTAAAGAGGCTGATGCTGAGTATCTGTTGAATCAGTCCTTTGTTTTAAAACCAGATGTGCAAAATGTGAAACCACCTGTCAGTGTGCTCATCTGTAGGAAGCAGTCTTTCAAAGGTGTGTTGGCTTTGGTGGATTATGGTGATAGGACTAGTACTCCACCAAGTTCAACAGTGTAAAGTGGAAGAAGTCCAGTCAAGTAAGTCTTTGACAGGATTTGCTCTAGACGAGATTAAGATCCCCCAAACCCTCCAGTGTCTGAATTAAGTAAAATGACACAATTCTCGCACTGAGTAAGAAAACATATACATTTACACATATACATTTTTTTGCAATGACAATTGTGTAATTGATTTACCAAATAATTTTTCCAGAAGGCTTTACTTTGCAGGCTGGGTATTTCTTTTCTATGCAATCAAGCTCTAGAGAAGTAAAAATTCATTCAAAGTATGCCAAGAATGTTGTTTCCTAAAATAGTGGTCCTGACACATTTCAGAGTAAGAAAAAAAAAAAAAAAAGCCCAAATTGTAATTGATTTACATGATAGTTTTTCCAGAATGCTTTATTTTTCTTTTGGATTAACAATTAATAGTGGTCAAAAATACTGAGAATTACATGTAATCCCTGAACTAACACAAAACAGACATTATTTCATTTGGTCCCCACAAAGTCTTTAAGATAAGCAAGGCAAGAACTATCCTCATTTTACAGGTAAGGAAATGGATGCTCAAAGTTTGCCATACTCATATTGCTAATACATAGCAGCTTGTTAGTCCCCTCGAGCAGATGGAGACTAAGAGAGAAGTATCCAGTCCCTAAGAGTAAACTGGGGTTTTTTTGAACAGATGGGCCTGGACCATCGCATTGTGTGCTCATCCATACTGAGCACCCACATCTTTCTATATCTCACAGGCACCAAATTCAGTCTCTTCAGCTCTCATCTCAAGCCTGTTGGGTCCCAGGCTTCCACAGTGGTAAGAAGGGAGGAAGAAGGGCCAGTCCTCTGATGTAGGATGCCTCTGCATAGGGATGTCCCTGTGAGAGTCCTGGCAGTGGCCTGGGCCTTGTCCTGAGATCAGGCATTGCTGCCCTGAGTTCTGGCTCTGGCCATGAGGAATGAGCAGCCACTTTCCCGGGCCTCCTATGCTGTCCAGATCCTTCACCACCCACGGGGTTGCCTGACCCACACAGAAATAGTACCTCTCAAATTTAAAAAGGGATTGGTTAGTACCTATGGCTCTCTGGAAATGGAAGTCATTCCTTATAAGGTATTTGTCTACCTTTCAACTTTTGGATTTTTGACTGTCGAACACATTTTTAGGACGGCAATCTGTAGTCAGGTAAGGACTGCTCATTATAGGGTTCTCTTAGAGCAGAAAGACATTAACAAAGAAAACTGTAAAATAGCTCTGATCATGGGCAAAGTGACCTCACATGGTTCCACTAAATGCAGAGATGCTTTTAGATGTGCTCAGATTTCTGATGGGTACACAAAACTGCGGTCCTGAAACACGGGGAACAACTCTTGTCAGCAATATTCTGAGATGCCAAATGTCAATTTAATATGGAAATATTATAACAAGTTAATAATTTAGAAGTTCTATTTTAATATGATTGAATTAAATAATACTAATGGCAAATTGTCATTGATATAATCAATAAGCGTTTCCTCATCTTTATACGTATGCGAGATAGTGTTAGGACTTCAACACTGAATTTATTCCTCTTTGACAGTATTGTAGAGGAGAATGATTATGCGCTTACCACCTACCTTATAGGCAAATTGTCTAATCTTTCTGAGATTCAACTTTCCCATTTTTCAAATGGGAAGAAAAACACATACTTCGCAGTACTGGTATAATGGCTAAATTATACGATATATGTACTGCACCTTAATAATAAGGCAGTTATAATTTTCATTCCTACTTTCTATAGTGAAATAAAATGTATGCACTTTAGTAGACATTTCTACTCACAAAGAATACCAAACTTTATAGTTTCATTTCAATTTGTCCACCATCATAATAGAGACTTGTCTCAGATGAAGTCTCCTCAAATGCCACTACTTGGTAATCTGCAATGTGACTTCTAGAAGTCCTTAGAATATTTTCAGGCCCTACCAGTATTTTGGTATTCTAGGTAGACTACAGTAGTATTCTAGGTAGTATTCCTGCTAGGTACAATGAAATGAAAAACATCAGTTTCTTTAACTATCAATTTAGTAATTTTAAAAAGCTTTAGTATACAAATATCACGTTATAAAATCAGGATGCTATAAAAATTGTTTAATCCACTAGTACCCTACACGAATAAGGTGTTTTAATAATATCACATAAACCTTATATAGCACTTAATAAATGCCAGTTGATGCCCTAAGAGCTTTTTACAGTATAATTATGCATCCTAACTCATTTCATAGTCTTGGCCACCCTGTGGCATTGGTACCATCATCATCTTTTTTTCCAGAGATAAAAAGATAGAGATATAGGTTAATTAACTAGCCCCAAGGTCACACAGCAGTAACTGCAGAGCCAGGATTCAAACCAAGGCCAACTGGCATTAGAATCCATGCTCTAAGTCAGGGGTCTGCCAGTGTTTGTTTGAAGGCCAGAGAGTAAATATTTCAGGCTTTGTGGGCTACACAATCTCTGCCATAGACAATCTGTAACATGTAGTTTGCCAACTCCTGCTTGAAACCATTACAGTCTTCTGCCTCACAAATGCTTCATATTTTTCAAAGTAGTTTTACACGTAACTCATTCAATTCTCACAATAACCTTTTGTAGTAATGACATGTTCTGTAATTCCCCTCTGGTCAGCAAGAAAATGGAAGTACAATGAGTATCCCCCTTAAATATCCAGCAGCAGAGACTAGAGACCCACGTGCCTGGAGTCCAGATTGAGGGATCCATACAAGAATTTGTTCTGATCTACTTTAGCAACTCCCTGCCAATCTCCATATTCTTCCCTACCAAACAGGACACTTAGGAAACAAATGATCAAAGTGGAAGTTATGACACCTATTTTACCCCTCTTCGCAGTATCGATTCATTCTCTCTTTCCTGTCCCATCAGAAGAAAGGATGTCTCTGAACATTTACTTTAAACTTTCCCTACGAAATTTTAATCCAAAAACATGTTCTCAAAAATCTCCTAGGACATGATAATTCTTTTAAGTCTAAGAAGGAACTATAAGCAAAACATGTAAGCTTTTAAAAAAAGGCTGTTAAAGATTTTACAAAGCTGAAAACAATCCCCACTACTGTCTCCATATGACCAACACTTTCAGCTAAAAGTGTACTTTTATAGCAATCTCTTTCTTTCTCTTTCTATTGAGACTCAAGTTTTTTTTTTAATATTGCCAAATGCATGCACTATAAAAAGTGACTTAAAAACTTCTGGCTTTAGCAGAGTTATGCAAACCTGGCCATTTACTGTGGCCCACAACACTGCAAAACATGACCAGGGCTCTCTTTGTCTCTGGTAACTTCTGGGAAAAGTGAGAAAATGCCTAAAAGCCTTCCACATACTAGCTTTATGGTAAACGGGAATAGCAAAAGTGTTGTAAAAAATTACAGTGCCAATAACAATACTAAGAATGATAATAATAGTAATTGCTAATATTAAATGCGGGCTGATTATATGCTTGGCATCATGCTCGCTATGTGTTAACTCACTTGATCCCCAAGTGACCCATGAGGGAAGTGCTCTTCCCATCCTCATTTAATAGGTGAGGAAACTGAGGCACAGAAAGTGTAGGTAACTCATGGGAGAGAAGAAAGCTGGGAAGTGACAAACAGCCATAACTACAGGCTCCAAAGTCTATGTTAACCATTCTTACCATTCCATTAGTGAACAACATCTGGTGTCTACTTAGAGCAGGGTACTATGAAAAATGTAACTGATATGGCAAGTTAACTGATAATTTTATAGTACCAGTCTGAAATCTGTTTATATGAATTGGCTTCATCTCATCAGGGAGCTCTGTATATTCATGGAGCTCTCCATTTTACAAAGCCAGGGGAATGAAGATTTTAAAAATCTAGAGAAGAAAGTTTTGATGTTGTCGCGTGCACCAGATATTGTAAACAGCTATCTATGGTACGGTGAAGTGGAAAAGACTAGCCCACGTAATAGAATAGGATTTCTGGGTCCGGTTCCTGGCTCTGACATTTTGAGCAATAATTTTTATAAGCTGTAATATGTGGGCAATAGTAATTTACCTGTGAGGGTTAGTTTTAGGGGTAAACAAGACAATATGAGGGTACTTTGTAGGCTGTAAAAGAATAAATAAATGCAAGTTGCTATTTTATTATTACAGCCCTCCTCTAAGGGATTAGCTTTAGATATAAATTTCCCCCAGAGGTGTAATCCTAACCACAAGGCAATATAAATACACCAAGAAAGAAAGAGTGATAGGGAGAGAAAAAGAACTGCCCCTGATCCTGTTTGATTAAACACCCCGGAACTTAAGATATTTACTTGGGTTTTCCCCAGGGACCTTATTAAACTGTGGGCAGGCAGCGGCCATGACTAACAATGGGACGAACACTCACTGTCTGCTCTGCAATCCCCAGTGACCCTGCCATGGCTGGGCTGTGGAAATGTTAGGGAAGAGAAGTATGTGACACAGGGAGAGGAAAGATGGGAGCTAGGAAGGAAAAGATCTCGGCCCCACTCCACCACCGTCACATCATCTGCTACTTTCAAAGCTTAGTGAGAGTAATCCACTCCATAGGGTCAAGGCCACAGTCACTCCAGGGAAGGCAAACCCATCCATTAGATTTTATATCCCTAAAGGGGAGAGACCATCTCCATTTTACATCTCCCCAAGGTGCAGTTGTTTAAACATTCGGAGGAGACCTTAACCTTGAACAGAAGCTCTTATGGACTAACATAGCCTGCCTTCTCCTACTGGTAGAGCAATTATCTGGCAGGACACTCTACTTTGTGGCCATTGCTATTGACATTAATGTATCTTCTTCCATATCCAATGGGAATTCTACATAATTCACTAAACAGATAATAGAGATGAGATGTTGATTCCTTTTAGGATTCTTCTTCTTCCAAATGAAGCATATTGAATATTGGCATTTTTGGTCTAAATTATATACACATTATAATCATTCTGAGGGATTAGTTCTTCATAGAGACAGTTAAAAAAGCATTTTTGAATGATTCTTTTTTCTTAAGAAAAAAAAAAAGACAACCTCACACCTAGTAACTTCTTCCACACATCATTATATTTTCTTTCTTTGCAGTTATTTCTGGATTATTATTTAGCCTGGGATGTGAAAATATCTGCTACTTTACAAAAGAAAATTAATACCCAGAGTTGAGAAGTAATTCCTTTGAAAAACAGAATAATTTTATGATACAAATTCTATATGCAGAATAAAAGGAGTTTCTTCAAAGAGGCAAGCTGTAACTTATGTCCAGAAAGCCAGCTGATCACCCTATAATTTGTTAGCACTGTTTTTAAAATCATACTGATCATAACAGTTCATTCACTGAGACATTTTATTTTTTTCCAATATTTCAGGGCTAACAAATTACAAAAGGGAGAAATTAATTATACTAGAATATAAACAGGTGTATATTAAAAGCACACATCTCATATGTATCAGAAATAAAATAATTAAAGCTTTGAGCATCTTTTCTAGAATCCTCCCATTCTGATGTTCCAGTTGAATCTTATGCCCCAAATAAAAGAAGTATTACTGCTGGTGATTCTTCTATGTCACTGATATGGGAACAATATTTGCATAATACATGTAAAAGCTGAATGAAACAAAAACATACCAATAATAAGTAATGGTGAGGTTTCTCTATCCTCATAGAAACATTAAGTGAAAGAGCAAGGTAACAATTATAATCATTTCATAATTAAAAACGAGGTAGGAAGAAACTAATTGATAGGCAAAGAGAAATATCAATGAAGTGTATAGAACCCTCAATTTATTTAATCTTTTTATTATATCTAACAAATATCATGTGCCAAATACTGTGAGATCAACTTCACTATCAGTAATAACCTTATGGATTAGGCACTATTTTCTATACTTTGCAGATAGGAAAACCGAGTCTTAAAAAGGCTATGTACCTTGGCCAAGGTTAAAGTGCTACTAAACGCCCAAGCCAAGATGCAAATGCCTACACCCTGCACATCTTTGGAGGGACATTTACTATTACATTCTGCAACAGCAGCTTCTGCCAGCCGGGAGGGAGAGAGGTTACCATGCTGTCCGCCTGGCAGCTGTGCAGTTCTCTAGCTGAGCTCTGAACAACTGAGAAACACTCAACTGGATCTGGAGCTGTGCCTCAGCAATTCTCGGTAACCTGGGCATTCTCACGGGTTCCCCACCTCTTGCTCTATGCAGGATACTTTGTCTAACATATCCTGCAGGAACAGATGTAGAGAGTTGAGCAGCTTTAAAAATAATGAGTCTTGGCAAACTCCTGGCTTATTAGCCCACACACCAGTTCACATATGACTGGAATCCTCAAATCAGATTACCTGACAGGCAATTTCATTATCTTGCTCTGGTACACCTTCAGAACCCTGAGATAGCCAGATATACATCACCCATTAATCTATTTGGTCGGCCGACATGCAGCTTTGTAATCCTGTTTGTGCAGCTACCCATGTTCAACCTTTTCTTAGTGCTTTTGTGTCCATTGCTATATGCCATTTTGTGTATAGGAGAAGGGGAATGGAGATTTTATTTGTGTTACATATTTAATTTCATCATTATTTTATTCTGCAATAATTGAGCCTGAAGTCATCAATGTAAAGAGATTTTTATCCCATTACTTCTCATATAGTCATCTGAAACTGAATGTTAAACATTCTGCCATGTAGAGTAAGCACTGACCAAAACATGGGTTTAATTAACCTGTGACAGAAGAAAGGAATGCAAAGAATGGATAATAGCTTAAAGTCAGATGTAAGATATACACATTCTTCTATAATAGTAGTGTATATAGCTAATCTGATTTTACTACAACTGTTCATTAAATCTCAAGCCAAAAATAATGGAAAGAAACTTCTTTATTAAACATCAACTTGCTACAAATCTCCATTTCAAGAATATAGCAAAAATAGCATTCTTTCTACTTCTTTCTCATCTTTCACCCAGAAGGCTGAAAATGAAGGGTAAACTTTCCTTAGGGTGCAGAGTAAAATGTCCTGGTCCTTTCAAAGCATCTGTATCTGACTCACCAGCTAATACTTCTCCTATAAAGATCAGGCATTCTATGCAAATTGCACGACTCTGTCTACACTGCTGGAAACATCCATGATTTCCCTTCTTCACATCTTGTGCCCCTCCAAAATACACCCATCCTGAGCCCTTACACTACTTACCATCTATTTGGTCAGTAAGTCAACCCCACTGCCCCTCTTTGGCACATAAGTATACTAAACTGCCTTTGTGGATAAATATCCTATCCCCATCAAGGCTATCCAGACCTGGCACTCACAGTTTCTTATCCACTTTGGTCTCTCCCACATCACCTAAGAACCAGGAGAACTACATTTAATCCACACTTCCTATGTGCCAGGTACCATGTGAGCTGTTATAGGTACACATTCTTACTTAATCTTCTCAAGAGTCCTATTAGATTTTACAACCACCACCAAAAACCTGCACAAGTTATTTAGCAACATAGTGCAAAGTAAAACTCAAATTTTCTATGCTTCAAGCTGGAACTCTGTTCTCCTACTCATGATAGTCTTCTTAATAAATACATATCTCAGCCTGGTGTGGTGGCTCACACATGTAATCCCAGCACTTTGGGAGGTTGAGGCTGGAGGATCACTTGAGGTCAGGAGTTTGAGATCAGCCTGACCAACATGGTGAAGCCCCGTTTCTACTAAAAATACAAAAATTAGCTGGGCATGGTAACGGGTACCTGTAATCCCAGCTACTCAGAAGACTGGGGCTGGAGAATCACTTGAACCAGGGAGGCAGAGGCTGCAGTGAGTCGAGATCTCACCACTGCACTCCAGCCTGGGTGACGGGAGCAAAACTCCATCTCAAAATAAAAATAAATAAATAAATAAAAATATAAAATAAATAAAATAAATAACTATCTCAAATCCAGTGGTCTGCGGCAAGAGGAAGTCACCTGAACCAATGCCCTCATAAAGCCAATTCATTACTCCATTTCACATTCCACTAATGAAAAGCCACAGAGAGAGTTTTTTTTTAATCTAAATTTTGATCTCATTCAGATCCCTCCAGCACATCTTACTTGCCCTAAATTACCCGGTATGTGGGAGACTAGTCATACCAAAGTTGGAATACTTAGGAAGAAATTAAATGGCTGCTTAGATCCAAACCTTAAGGCTCCTGTTCCAAATCCCTCTCCAAAAACCACCTATATCTCCTTCATTTCTCACAGCATGTCTATTATTATATGCCCCTTTTGAACTGTAAGCTACACAGGGCACAGGTCATATCTGTGGCTGTAAACGTATTTGCCTTGGTCCCCAGCACAGTGCCTGGTACGTGGGAGGTGCTTAGCAAATATTTGTTAAATGAGAAGGGGCAAGAGAGGGAAGGCTGGAGGTCAGGTGGTAGGCATCCTAGCTTGAGTTTCAACCACACACTGCCTCAGGAATCATGCAGCCCAGTGGCAGAGTTGAGGGCTGACAGGAATTCTGAGACTGCGGTGCCTGGGGCAATGTGGTAAAAGCTATTTTTGTTTCCTCATGTCTAAACAATGACATTTGTCAACGGACATATACAGAAGTGAATTCAATCCTGGTTAGTGTGGCATTCTTCTACACGCTGCCAGCTCTTGTCTGTGTGTGTACCATAGTTCTCATCTGTACAACGGGGATTTAAAAAGAGGCTCTAATATCAGAGATTTTGCTCAATCACTAAAATTATAAGTGACCTTTTTCAGAGTTCCTTTGGAGACAAAATAGCTTGTATATACAAAGTTTTGTTACTATTATATGTGTTTAGAAGTGTTTTTACCCTTGAATAATTAAATAGTTGGCCTCTTATAATAATGATGTAAATAATAAGGCAGTCAAGTGGAGTGGTTTATAGCATAAATTTACAATCAAAGAGACCTGGGTTCAGACAATTTCTCAAAAATGTTACGCAAGATAAAACAAGCACAAAATTGCAATCATATGATAGTATCAACCCCCATGGTATAGGTGGGAGGATTAAGTAATTAAATATAAAAGGTTTAGAATAGTGCCTGGCACATGGCATATATAAATGCTTGCTGTTATTATATTGCATTTTTAAAAAAGTCTGAGGGGGGAGGGGCATTAAAATAAACATAAACCAGAAAAAAAAAATCTGAGCCCCAAAGATATTACATGACTTGCCCAACCTTACACCGAAATATTCAAAGTTAAGCCTAAAACTCAAGTTTCAACTCCCACTCCCGGCAACTCTCCTACATCATGCCACATAGATTATAATGGCTTTTTTGTTTTGTTTTTTTCTTTTCTTAAAGTAACTGGCTTTTTTCCCTTTGCCTTTTGCATTTTACACTGAAAAATAATTTCCTAACTTTCAGGAAATAGTAATTTTTAAATGCTTACCTCCTGATTATATTCATTAAAGATTTCCAAAATAGTCCCTAATCTAACAAAGTAGAAATCACACCATGATTATATTATGACGGAGCTGAAGAAAGAGAATATATTTCTCTTCCAAAACTTCTCTGAGAGTCAATATAATTCCCATTATACTTTCTCTGCTATTTTATTATCCCTTTCTTTATTAGAGGTTTAGATTTGAAGCCGCTCAAGAAAAAGGATAGGAATGGAAAGAGATTTAAATTGCTCTCTGTCCATATTAAGGCCAAAGCTTTAGCAGATAAGGGCAAAGGGAAGGTTAAGGCACAATGGTCAAATGCTGTGACCTAATTATGTCTGGACTTACTTATTTTCTTGTCCTTTCATTAATGAGAATCATCTAATTTAGACTCAGTTATCATGTAACAATAAAACCCATATATGTTTAAACATATAGCTTTGCCTTGATGTAATTACTTTCTAAATGGGAAATATTTATGGAGCAGAAGAATCCAGGCTGAATCAAAGGAAAGAGAACAAAAGAAAATTGGTTTACATGAGGTTTTTGTTGTGTTTTTCTTTTCTAATATATGTCTGGCACTTTTATGTTTAAGCCAAAAACTGGAGGCAGAAACGAAGAGAATTCTACAGCCAGATGGGCGCTTAGATGACAGAATGGCAAGAAGGGATGCTAGAGATAATCTTATGTTCCAGGGAACTGACACAGTTTCGTAAATCACTGGGATGGTGAATGGCCAGGACTGGGGCCAGATGCCCTGATTCCCTATGCAACTTTCCTTCCCCCTGCCCAGGCCCCTGCCACCACCACTGCTCTCCCACCACTCAGCACCTTTGCAGCCCTGCTGGTTCCCATTGCCTCCAAAACCCTTCTTCATGGTAACTTCCACTGTGTGGGGCTTTATTTTCTGATCATTCATTGTGACTCTTCTTCTTAAACCATCATTTAACTCTTTCTTACATATTTGTCTAGCAAAAAATATACATATTATATATATATATATATATTATATATATATATATATATATATTTGCAGCCCTCTTAGGATATAGTATAGCAACAGGCCCATAATGAGCACTGAATATTTACTGACAGGATGAGGGAATGAATGAATTGCTCTTGATGTTTGCAGAGAGCACTCCCTAAGTGTTCTCACATAATTTTTCTTCTCCACAGTATAATTCATAACGGAATGCTAACTTTACATTTTATCAAAGACCCAATTTTACATCTGTTTATGTTCATTTCACTACATACATGAAGTTTTAAGTAATATGCACAATCAAAAGAATATTTATATTCTCTCTGAAGGAAAATATGGTCTCAAATAGAACTGTTTAAAAGTCATTCATCACATCTCTGGAAGAAGTCCTCCTATAGCCATCCTGGTGCTAGGAGTAAAATTGCTGAAAGAAAATAGAAATGTACCCTACTGCAAAGATAAACATTAAAATACACATTGATGCCTCTAGAAGAGCAATTATCCTTTGGGGAGTTTATTTGCTTTAAAAAATACTTCTGGCTGGATGCTTTCCCCCCCGCCCCCCAAATCTGAACATATGAATACACTTTGAAACAAGGATTGGGCATAGATATTGCTTTCTTTAATATGTGTTCTGAAATTGACTAAAAGAACAGGCTGGCTGTGGGGATAATATATTCATATTGGAATCTATCTCAAACTTGTTACTGTAAAACACTTGGTATTCTAAGAGTATTAGGGTAGTTATATAAAACTAGATTTACTCTATTTTCTCAAATGGTCCAAAACTGAAGATTCAAGCTTCTTATGCTGAAAGTTTATTTTTAAGAGATCGCTTTTACATTAAAGAGCTAAAGAATGAATTACTTACAAATTCAAATTTTACATAATGCTTATCAGCCAATATATGAAGATTTTCAATTTTTACTTAAAATATTGACTATGTTATTAAAAGCAACAGGCCAATTAAGGCCTTTGAAATAATACAAAGTACAAAAGGAGAAGAAAAGAAGAAAAATTACCTGATTCCTTAAAGTAACAAGGTAGCTAGTTGACAGATGAAATTTCCTCTTCTAGTTAGGTATTATGTAGTCTCAACCATAAAGAGCAGGTGAATTTGGTTGTGTTAAAATCTAAGTAAAAAATACCCTGTTCTCATGTTTTGATTAATCAAATATTAACCTTTAATATTACCCACTTGTCCTTCTTTCCATTGAACTCCTTGAGTCATCTCCCCCATGCTGCTGTGAAGTGTGCTCATATTTTAGCTGCCCACAAACGTTAAGTCAAGCTCTTAAATATCCGTTCTAGTTTCACACATGCTACTACCTAGCTGGGTAGCAAGGACAAGTGGCTTAACGTTGTGATTATCAGATTCTTTATCTCTCAAAAAGTGCGTGATTTAGACTGGGTTCCTCTCCTTGCTCGCATCCCCAAATACCCTCCATATCATACTGCAGAGACAGGCCCTCATCCATCATAACAGCGGCTTGCTTAGACAATGCATGGAGTGAGGCTCCCTGACATGAGAATCCCAAAGGTGAGGCAGAGCCAGGAATGGTTGCATGGACCAAGCTCTAAGGATCCAGAACTCAGCCCTACAGTTCTGTAATGTGAGCGCTAACTTTACATTAGGTTCTAAAGACAATGCTCTTTATTCAACCCACAGGCAACTACTGCTTTAAACACCCATGAGACTTTAACCATTAATTATGTCTATTAAGAACAGGTGAAGCCTTAGTAGCAGACAGATGCTGTATAAGGGATATAAAGAGTAACCAGTAAATTTTCACTAGTAAATGTTCACTATTCTAGGTTCCCCAAACTCTACCTCTTTACAGGCCTGATGATCAAATTAAGCATACCTGGACAATTTCAGTGCACAAGACAACTGCAACCTACCTATCCTGAAATGCCTCCTATGAATTAACAATTCAAAACCATGATTTTGGTCTTTACAGGGTCATAGTAAGAAATAGCCATGAAATGCAATTTATAAAATTCAAAATAAACTCTGCTATGCTACCTGGTACCACTTATGTTGAGAGCCATGTGACAAACACCTCTTAGTCATTAAACACCAGGAAAAAAAATACACTTTTTTTTCCTTGAGATGGAGTCTTGCTCTGTCACCCAGGCTGGAGTACAATGGTGCTACCTTGGCTCTCTGCAACCTCCACCTCCTGGGTTCAAGCAATTCTCCTGCCTCAGCCTCCTGAGCAGCTGCGATTACAGGAGCATGCCACCATGCCCGGCTAATATTTTGTATTTTTGGTAGAGACGGGGTTTCACCATGTTGGCCAGGCTGGTCTCGAACTCCTGACCTCGTTACCCGCCCACCTCAACCTCCCAGAGTGCTGGGATTACAGGAGTGAGCCACTGCACCTGGCCTGAAAAAAATACACTTTCATGAGAAAATTACAACTATATGAATAATCTGGTTTCTCTTTCCCCATAGCTAACAGGAGACTAAATGCCAAATTTAATGCTTAAACAGGTATTGGACACTAAGTTCTCCATAAAATATTCTCATCTGAAGTATTTCTTGATTTCTTTTATCATTTTTATTCCAACTGACTTTTTTTAAATGTAGTTTTTCATTTACCACTTTAAACATACTCGAAGTAAGTGAATATGTAAATATATACAGGCCAGCACAGTGTCACAGGGAAACATAAGGAACCAAATGCAGTGCTGACTACACAGCCTCCTCCCCACTGGGCGATGGGACGCACCGTGCCACCATTGGCAGTTGAGGTCAGGGTGATGATGAGGAAAGAAACGGTCATGTGGATTCACTGCTAAATTAATCAACCACACCAGCACTTCAACCCAACTATATTCATTCATCTAGGAGTTTTCTTTGCGCTCAGCAATGTTTCTTGATCCCTTGACAAAATTAATGATGTAGCAATTCATTACTGACAGGGCAAAAAATTTTGCCACAATGTTTACAAGCTCTAATAAATTATGGATAATTTACCAAATTAATACCAGTGAAATGAAGCCCGCCTTTTTAGATTTTCATTTATCATTCTACCTAGCTCTTTCTTCCCCTCTGCCCATCCTCTCTCTCTCTCTCTCTCTCTCCATCCCTCTCTCACATACAAGCAGATAGCATCATTTTTAAGCTTCTATTTTTTCTAAATCAACATTCTAGGTCACTTTTTGTGAAATGAATTTGAAAGTATTTCTTAGGTTGCTTGCACCCACACCAACAATATTTCTGTAACAGATTTTGACTTAAGAATCAAAGTTTGAATATAGTATAATTGGTATGTTCTAGCTTGGTTCCATGGCCCATAAACAAAAACTAGAATTAGACGTAAAGTAATGAAGGATCCTGTAAAAGTAGCTGAGCATCATTTCTTAAAAAAAAATCCTAATATGTAGTAAACTCACCATTGTGAATATCAAACTGTGTTGAGTACCTACTGTGCAGAAGACAGACTCTTCCATCAAGAAATTTTTAAATCTAGTGCAAAAAATAAAATAGAAAAGAGAGCTTCCCATTATATAGCTAATATTTGGGTTTGGAAACAATATATTGGTATATGAGCTTATAAAGCCAAATTATTCTTAGCATCCAAATAATTTCTTGTGGCAATAATGGGAAATTTTATTTATAATGTAATATTTATATTGCGAGGGCCAGTATTAAATTACTGAGCTGTTTGTGTTATAAAATACACAAAAAGGAAAGGCCTCATTTTCAGAGGATTCACAAACCAACATGAAAGTCAGTGGGGTACAAAAGTAATCACCCACCAGCTCTGCAACCCTTATGATGACCATGAGAGGGATGCATGGGTTTTCTCAAAGCCATATCCAATTCTAGGGGAAGAAAACTCATTCAATAATTCCTTTGCAAAGAATAGGGCTTAGTTAATAGTACATGCTCTTTAAGGATCAAACCTTTAAAGAGAGATCACTCTTATTTGCTATTTTTGAATAATTTCACACTAACAGCTTATCTCCAGCTGCCTATCTTGGGTAACATCTGACTTTCCCCAAGCACCCCACTTTCCTGCCCCATCATTAAAACCTGGGAGTCATCTCACCACCTGTTCCTTTTGTGTTCCTGCTCCTTTTATGTTCCCTCCTGTGGTCAGATGCTTTGTTTTCCAAGTTCTTGGGACACCGACTTTCTTTTTATTTTATTTTTAAAGTTTATTATTATTGTTGTTATTATTTTAAGACAGGGTCTCATTCTTTTGCCTGGGCTGGAGTGCTGAGGCTCTATCATAGCTCACTGCAGCCTCCACCTCCTGGGCTCAAATGATCCTTCTGCCTCAGCCTTCTAAGTAGCTGGGACAACAGGTGTGAGTACTATGTCTGGCTAATTTTCAGTTTTTGTAGAAATGGGGTCTCACTATGCTTTCTAGGCTTAGGCTGGCCTCCAGCTCCTGGCCACAAGTGATCCTCCCACCTTGGCCTCCCAAAGTGCTGGGATAACAGGCATGAGCCACTGCACCCGGTCATGCTTTCTTTTCCTTTCCTTGAGTCTCCTTGTATCTAAACTCACATCCCTCTTGCTTGCACAGTGGCAGCAGCCTCCTAACTGGGCTTTGGGTCTCCAGTCTCACCCGACCTTAAGATTACTCTTTCTAAAGTGCAATTCTCACTTCTTTGCAGTCTTGTTTGCAAGTAATCAGAACCCTCCCTCTACCTTCCTGGGTCAAACAACTTCTCAGTTTATCATTTGAGAACCTCCTCCTTGGGGCCACTATTTGCCTCCACCAGGCTCCCTCCTTCAGTCAGAGCCGTCTCAACTACTGTGCTCTACAAGGATTATACCTGCTATTTTCCTCCTCAGCCTGCAGAGGGGACGGGCAGGGACTGGGCAGGAGCTGGGGAGGCTGTGGGGTGGGGGAGGGACACTCTGCAGGCCTGTTGCTTCCCAGCCTCCAGCAGCTGGGTCTATTTACCCAAGTGTCCAGCATAAATCATTTTCTGGAAGATGCTCCAGGCAAAGTGGCTTGACAAATTACTGTTAAAAGGCAGAACTTCTTGTCTCTGTCTTGGCTCCTAGCCTTCCCTCCATTCTGCATTTTCAAAATCCTGCCATTTCACACCCTTCTCTCCTAAGAAATCCTTCCTGACCTTCCATCAACATGGGGCTTCCCCTTTCACACATACACAGCTTTTGGCATATGCTTGATGGTATTAGTTGTATTTGCCCTGCAATTAGTGGATGATAGTCTAATTGTCCTGTGTCTGTTATTAGGATGTAAGTGGTATTGTAGTCCCCAAAAGCACCTAACTCATAATGTAGGTTCCCAAAGAATGTTTGTCAAGTACCAAGATACTGAAGAAGAAATGGCTGAAACCACAGTTGGAATACTTTATTTTGTTTTTGTTTGGATTTTTTTTTTTTTTTTTTTTTGATCTGATACTCTTCATTAGACAACAGTGCAATCCGCGTCTCTTAACAACCGCATCTGTAATGACCTGGGCAGGTCCCTGCAGGGCCTCTCACCTGATCCTTGTCCTCTTCTAGTTTTCTCGAGGGTCCTTTTCCAGATTTAAAATTATTAATTTGTTAAGGATACATGGTAATAAAGGTCGAACATTAAATTACTATCACTGTCTGATCTAAGAAGTCTTTAACTAGCTGAATGGGTTCCATAAATTCTGACTCTAAGAACTGAACATGAAGAGTTCCAACTTTTCATTCTTAGTCATCTTACCACATACCCTCGGCGTGTGTGCTTGGCCAGTAAGTAAGTTGTATGTGACCTTTTTGGGGATTTGTGCTAAAAGATGGAAAACTGGAACTATTCTAGCAAACGTGAAGACCAATAATATGATATCATTCCAAAATAAAGCCGCAAAGAAAGTCCATGCTGGAACTAATTGGCACCAACCAGGAAGTGTGATACAATACTCTCTTTTCCATTGAAAAACCTTCTGCGGTTTCAGGGTGAGGATGAAGAGAATGAAGAAAAATAAACACAATATGAAATTCAAACCACACCAGGAACAAAAAAAAAATATGGGCTGAAAGACCACAGAGTATTTTTATGGGTAACTTTCAATTTTATCAAGATAGAGTTAGGAAAATAGTACGCATAGCTATGCTATGTGACCTAAATGCCAAGTTTTCATTTTGTTTTATATTAATATTAGGGCTTCTCATATTTCACCTCTGTTTATGTTTACATAAATTACATTATATTAAATCCAGATTTGAAGCATCTCGGAATAAATACTTGAGTAATTCTTGCTAATATTTTCATAGTTCAACTTTGATTTTTAATGTTAGTCTGGGAAATAGTGTCTGTGTGTATAAATTTAATTTAACCACATTACTATGCTCCTACATTGTGTTTTCATTATTTGCACAACAAAATTTGCTATTTAATATATATACATATGTTTTATGTTCATCTAGAAATATGTATTTTCCTGTTTTATAACAGCCAAATAATGATAGGTATATATATAAAATACAAAAGCCTGCAAGAAAATTTTTCCTTTGTAATATTCATATTTATGTGTTAAAGGGGGCATAAATTATTTTTTAACTTATATGGCTAAATGATTAACGTTCTAAAAATCAAAAAATAGCTGAATGAAGACAGAAAAATAAGAGCTGGATCAATCAATTTTCCACTGTAAGAAAGAAGATGGAGGAGAAAAGGTTAATTTTACATGATGCTGCATAATTTTAACTTAACTGCTGTTTCATTCAGTGTCTAAACACATTGTTTTGGAATATCCTTTTGTCATATGTACAGAAGGGCTTTGCTATTGTCCCTCAGGAAGGCTGGCAGCTGGCCCTGCACTTTGACCCCCAACGCTGTCTCAGCAAGGGGCTCATTGATATTCCCAGAAGCTTCTCTCAATGGAAGGAGATCATTTAAAAAAGAAAAACTCCATCTCATGGGCTGGTGGTCCCCTCGCTCCCACCCTCTGCTCCTGCCCTCCTCTAAGTGATGGCACGCAGGTCCGGTCAAGCCCAACAATCCCTGGGCCTTCATAAACTCACTATTTTTCATGTATATTTGATGGGTCCTTTCCCTCTTATTCAAAGCAGCTTTCACAGTCATGTTAGTGGGTGAGAGCCTTCTATTCTGGACTTACATTTGATTAATTTGTGGCATTCATGTGTCTAATTCTCTGCACACAAAGGGAATGAACTAGCTTGGACTCTATCGACAAGCCATTTTTGCCAGGAAAGTTCAAACGTAAAGGAAAAGGCTGTGTCAGTGGAGATGGTTTCCAGCCCGCTTAAAAGGAGCTTAGAATAAAACACAATAAAACAATCTAGCTTAAAAACACACACACACACAAAACACTGCCATCATTTCCAATGCTTTTGTTAATGATCTTTTAAAACACGTAAGCAAATACCTAAATGCTGCATTCCTTGTCATGCATACATAGATCTTCACAAGAGGGAGCACCCGAAATTACTGCAGCTTCACAGACATCCCACACTTAAAAAAAAGACTCCTGGCTTCCTTTCAAATTCCATCAGTCAACTTTTATCAACCATAGGGGAAGCAGAAGACGATAAACACTGCCTGCAATACCATTTGGGTTTTAGGTTTTGGGTTTCTTCCAGTTATGTTTGCAAAAGTGTGAAGGTACTAAAGAACAGAATATTGTTCCTCTCATTCTTACTATACAATAAATACTTCCAAATATGTCCTGAAATGCAATCCTTTGTGATTCCCTTAATTAATGTTGACTAATCCTTGAAAGAATCACGATAGCAAAAATTTAGTGTCTAGCATAACCTTACTACAGTTTCCCTTTTTAAGTTCTCATTTGAATTTGGTAAGTTAATATTTACTTTTTAAAAATCCACACCATTTCCATTCAACGGCACTTGAACTTTTACAAAATGTTTCAAAGAAATTAAAGATAGATATGAATGATTGGAAATAAGCAAAATGAGAAAGAGTTGTCCTATGTGTATGTAGCACAACTCTCCCTGTGTCCTTTAATAAAAAGCAGGACTCTGGTCATTCCATGATGTCACTGGCCTTTTGCACACACACAAAAAAGTCCCCACAGATCAAATTCCACTTCCTTTCAATAAAGCTAAAGATGAAATAAATCTTTAAAATTCAGGGGAAAGAGGAAAATGTACATAAGTTCTTCCAGAAAATCTTAGAGGGCTTGCAAGGAATAAGGCACAGAATCAACAACCCTGGTTTCCAGTTTTGCTGACTTACTTCAATGACCTTGGGCTTACCCTCGTACTAGAGGCAGAACGTGTGTGGGCACATGTACCTGTGCATACTTTCAAGCTCTGGGGCCTGAAAAAGTCATTTATCTACTCTGGAGAGGTGAGAGAATACCATGACAGACAAATGAAGTTTGAGACACAGCACTCCATCCACCCACCCCTACCCCAGGTTGGGATGTCTGAAACTAAGACACCCAAGACTTCCAAGAAAGGGAAGACAAAGGGCAGACATTCACACACAGGGCTCTAGCAGCAGCATTCTCTCACAGGAGCAGCAGGACCATTAACTTTATTAAAAAAAAAAAAAATAGCCAGGTTCCCTGAAGGCTGCAGATAGGGAAAACCTAGGTGGAGGTCTATATGCATTTCTAGGATATGCCAAGAAATTAAGGGGTGTGGTATTGGGCACTGGACATGTGAGGTAAAGTAGCAAGTGGGTGGGAATGAAGAATGTGTTTCTAATATTTACATTCAAGTTTTGTTGTTGTTGTTGTTGTTGATTTTATTTTCTTACAGTCAGGGTCTCACTGTCACTCAGGCTGGAGTACAGTGGCTAGCTAGATCATGGCTCACTGTAGCCTCAGCCTCCTGGGCTCAAATGATCTTCTCACCTCAGCTTCCCAAGTAGCTGGGACTACAGGTGCATGCCACCATGCCCAACTCATTTTAATTTTTTTTTTTTTTTTTAGGGATGAGGTCTTGCTGTGTTGCCTAGGCTGATCTCAAACTCCTGGGCTCCAGTGATCCTCCCACCTCAGCCTCCAAAAGTGCTGAGATTACAGGCATGAGACACTATGCCTGGCCTATATTCAAGCTTTATACAAACACACATATACCCCTCTGCATATACACATATATACCCCGTAGCTATCAAAATACAGACCCATTTTTCTACAGGGGAGGGGAAGAAAAAGAGGAGAAAAGACAAAGAGGAATACTAAAGAGCATGGGGAGAGAACAACCCATGGGAAAGCCAGAAAGGAGAACTGAGAGACAGTTAGGCCAGGGAGAAGCCTGGGAAGTCCTACAGAGGGGCATGCCGAGGCAGGTGGTGAAGGGGAAGGAGTGGTGAAACCAGGCAGCAGCACTGCATTCACACTTGAGTGATCAAACAAAGGGTAAAGCCATCAGGAAAGAAACAGACAGCTGCAGTCCTTAACTGCTCGACTTAGAGACACAAGGACTCCTTCTTCCACTGGTCATCCTCAAACCTGAGTCACGAACATGCAGAAGTGCCTCTCAGTGAGGCTAGACATAGACTTTCTAGACGGAGAACACACAAATAATTGTGGGACATAATAGAATCAGAAATGCCAACATAAATCAAACTTCAGAATTTAGTAGTGGTTTGAGCCTTGTGATGAAATCAGCTACTTGAAAAATTGTTTTTAAAAAAATTTGATATAGAATATCTTACACATAAAATATATAAAACCTCAGTTTTATAAAATTATTATAAGCCCTCCATACTTTTACAAATCCTTCTCAATTTTCAGATTCAGAGATGGTATATCTATAATAGGAACTCATTCTGAAGGTACTTAAAAACAACAATGTCAGGACAGCTAAATATATGACTTACAAAAATCACTAGTTCCTCTCACCTTGATTCTGTTGACCTTAGTGGCCAAGTTCTTTTCCTGAGCTTATAATAAACACATGCCTGTAAGCAAACATGCATAGTTAAATCTATACTTAGCATATTAACCCCCAGATGAGGATAAAGACACATGCTACCAGAGATCCAGGAAACAATCTGGGTTTTGGGGATTTCTGTATTGGAGGAGAATGTTCACCTTCCCACAAGAGTCTCACAATGGTGGCTTTCCCAGCCCTCTAGGAAGGGGCTTCCTCAAAAAAAGTGGCATCTCTAAACACTCACACATTGTGAAGTAACTCAAATTTCCAAGTAAAAAGATATTAAATGTATTAATAGAAAGGATGGCAGACTACCCTTAAAATATATATATATATATTCCCAGCACTTTGGGAGGTTGAGGTGGGAGGGTCACCTGAGGTCAGGAGTTCAAGACCAGCCTGGCCAACATGGTGAAACCCCATCGCGACTAAAAATACAAAAAATTTAGCCAGGCACGGCGGTGGGTGCCTGTAGTCCCAGCTACTTGGGAGGCTAAGGCAGGAGAATCACTTGAACCCGGGAGGCAGAGGCTGCAGTCAGCCAAGATCGTGCCACACCACTCCAGTCCAGGAGACAAAAAAAAAAAACAAGCAAACAAACAAAAAACACAAGAGGAAATGATCTACAAAAGGATAGTGAAGTATTAAAATTCCACTCCCTAAGCAAGTGTACACCAGTTTTTATTTTGAATTAAAATATCAGAAGATCACTGACAGGGAAAAAAAAGTAGGCCAGAATTATCTGGATTACTGCCCTAACTCTAGAAAGCTGACAAAGCATGACCAAGGCCTACTTAAAAGCTGGCTGTATCTGTTTAACACAAAACTCTGAGGAGAGACCTACCTCCTAATGGTGAAAGAAACTGTTTCCACATTTTGAGAGGCAAGACCCATAAAGGAAGGGCCTCTAATTTCCAGTAATTACCCTGGTACCTTAAAGTCCATAATTACATAGAGAACCATGCCCTGAACTGGCCTTCAGTTTGTTCCAAACCCATTGCATGTAATTAGCCTTGATTAATATCCCACATTTCACATCAACAGACACAGTGAATCCAAATGATCCCCATGTTCTGCTGCCTCGGGAAACCTCACTGTTCAAATTCTGTGCCTTTATCAAGGGAACATGCTGAGCAAATGGGATCAAATGATGCCTTGGCACCCACCTTGGTCTAACTATTCAGAGGGAAGCAGCAATGCCTTTCATGTAATCATCTTAATCCCTTGTATCAACTAATTAATACACAGAGAAAGCTTTTACTTGCATGTGAGCAATTATAGCAACTTCCTGGTCGGTGTCCAAATGGATTCACAATATAATTCATGAACAATGAGGCTCTGGGAAAGACAGTTCCTAGAGATGACTTTCAAAATGAAAAAGGGTGTGTTGGGAGGCAGGCATTAATGATTCTGTTAATAGTAGAAAAAGAGGACAGAAAATAAATCTCAGTTTCTGAAAAAAATAATTTTGGAACCCTATTGTGCACATAACTGGCTTAAACAGACCCATTTATGTGAGCAAAGTAAGAACCAATAAATACCAAAGAGTTTGGATTCTATATCCTTATGTACCTAAAATACCACCAAGTTACTTCCAAGGGACTTGAAAACGAAGAAACCTGCTGCCATTAAATAATGTGCTTCTGCTAAAAACAAACCAAAGTAAACTCGCTCTACACACTCTTCTGAAAGCCATCTAAGATTTGAGCTGAGTGATTTCACATTCCTCCCTGGGGGGTACCTGTTGCAGTTGCACGGGTGCACTCTCTTTCTCTCTCCTCTTCTTCTCTGTCTCTTTCAACAGGAGGTAGCACATCAGTATTTTCAGCTGCCTGAGAACTAATCCAAGAATGGGGGCCCAGGGCGATAGGGGTTGGGAAATGTGGGTGAGCAGGGAAGAGGGCTTAGGGGCCTACAGAAAAAGATATCCGAAGCATCAGCACCTGCTGTGGGGTTTCTGCTCCCATGTCCGCCCCAGCCAGAGTGGGAATTGCTCCAGCACTGGGGCGACTTGTAATCCAACCTGGGGCAGAGAGCACAGGAACCTAGTGGCTCAGGCGTTCAAGAAAAGGCTCTCAGTCATAAAGCACTACATTGTGGTAACAAGCCCCGGGTGTGCACTGTGAACTTTTGCTGCGCAGATGGCTCACTGTCTGGGGAAAACATTACCCAGCAAAGTCCAGTCAACAAGTTCACTGAATCCAAGTTTCAAAAAACAAAACGCTTCCTCAATCACCCCCTCGTGACAGACTATGCTGAAACTGCTTATAAATTGCCAAGAGTCATCCTCTTTTTTTTTTTTTTTTAAAGAATAAAATGCTAATGGCATAGGTTTGGGCTCTCTGAATTAAATACTGTACTGAGCCACCCTGGGAACCAGACACTATCCTCCGGCTAGAAGGCTAAAGAATGAGCAATTGCCAGCCGTGGAATTTTCATGATCCAGTTTCCCCACCTTCTTGTCGCATACCCACTGGCAGGAACCAAAGGGCTGTCACCCTGACGAGAGAAACAAAGCTCTGCACTGCGTTATGAAACAGGTTTTTCCTTTCTCGTAGAGACATTCCTTTATGGCGAGGTCATGTAAAACAGCAAAATGCTCAATGAACACACTTGGTCCTGTTCCCTGCAGGTGACTGTACCCTTCAACTTGACCTGTGATACAGGGAGAGCAAAAGAAAACCACTCTCCAATTTCTAAGTAAAAGGTGACCAGACGGCAGGGATGGCAAAGCAGAGCCTACTGTTAACAACAAAAAGAAACTGAAAACAGCAGCTTGGACGGACAGTCATACAGGTGTGGGCCGGGACCTGAGAGGGCAAAATAAAATGCTTCTGGAGTCTAATCTTGAGCCAAACTGACTAAAAAGGACAGCCTGGCAGAGAACGTGCGTGATGTGAGTTACTCTGGCACCGAGAAACCTGTTCTTATCTGGCAAGTATGCCCCCTGCTGGCCGCGGTGCTGAACTCCGCCTCTTGGTCCTGCGCCAGACAGCCCTCGGAGCCCTCTGGATTAGACCCGGGGAAGGAGAAAGGAGCTCTGGCCCAGCGAGTCCCTTGCAAAGCACACAATGGGAGCAAAGGGTGCCGTCACAGCAGTCACCGCCCCAAACCACAATCTTTGTCCAGTCACGGTTCTCTGCAGTCAGATAAAATCCAAGCAGGCTGAAAAGAATGAATACAAACCTGATTGCTGCTTTGCAAGTGAGAAGTTTAGAAAGTTAGGGAGGAGGGTCCACCAAAGGGAACCTGCCATAAAAAGATTCTTAAGTCACTCACATATACAGTGCTTGACTACTGGAGAAAATCTGGACTAACTGCCCTTTTAAAAGTTAGAGTTTACTATGACATTCTTAATAGCAATTATTTACATTCTTAGCACATGGACACTGCAGCATAGGATCAAAATGCATTCAAACAACAGGGTGGAATTTATTGGCAACAAAATACTAAAATCAGTTTTGCACTTCCATTGTTTCTTTTTGGTATATATGCCTTCACAAAGACATTTTCATGTTTCTTCCCAAGCTTTTGCCTTCCTTTTCACCTAATTCTTTGTCATTTCTATTGCTGTTGGGCTCTTACATAAGCATGCTGATGTTTTGTAATATCAGCCCGCTGCCCCTTATGATGATTCCCTTCAGAATTGTTGCATTCAGTGTCTTTGGCAGAAAATCCTATGTAATACTGGCTTGTGTGTTAAGCTCATTCCCATCATCATCAATTGGAGACGCTTACTTAAGGAAACCTGCCAAGATGTTCAGCTAGGCGCCATCCGTTAAGACAACCAAGAAGAAACCTGTTTGTAAAGGCGCAGTGGGTCTTTCCCTTACTGGCACAAATGTCGTAAGTGAGTATCTTTAGTTCACGTTATCTGCCCTTAGTCTCAGTGAGTTCACCGGCTCAGGCTGAACTTGGCTTCTCCCTGGGACCTCAATCTCATGTCTGTTCCCAGCTCTCAACTTCAAACACAGAGGACAGAGAAGGCAAGGCATCTAGGCGTGAGCAGAGAAACATAATGGGCAAAACAAACATGCTTCATCTCCTTTGGGTCATTGGGTCTGGTTTTCATTTTCTGGTCTACATATGAAACCAGGGGGGTTAGAAGCACCAGCGGAATATAGGCCCCAAGGACAAATGCTCTCATTTCAGAATTTAAAATAATTTTCCGAAGCTAGATACCTCAGTGCTTCTTTACTTAATCCTGTTGGTTGTAATTTTTAGGTTTTGTTTCTTCATGCTCCTTATGCAAGCAGAAGACTGTCCAGGTAAAACGAGAGTTTGTAGTCAATCTTTCATTTATTTGTTCAAGAAATATTTATTGAATGTTAGATCTGTTTTTGCCAAAATATCCTATGTGGATAGTACAGAATACAACCGTGGCTTTTATTCACCACTTCTTTTAGCTTGTACTATGGATGTCTATCCCCAGGAATAACATGATTACTTGGGTTTCCATGCTGTGGTTTAGAGAGTTCAACCTTTACCTATCAAAAGGTCTGGGAATGAGTGTGTGGGTCTATTTTTATTTATAAGAGGGGAAGAGCAGAACAGTTTTAGAATGAACAAAATCAATCTGCACCAGTTTTGGGAATAAGCTTCTGCTGTGAATAGAGCTGTCAAGACATTCGCAATCTGTTTGGCCCTGTGTCCACAAGAGGCTAAAGGTTTCATAATCAAAAAGTAAGGATTTTTATTCTTTACCACTCAGATAGCAGGAGCCTCGTAAGACTTGGGGTGATTTTAGCTGTTCTATTATACCCTAAAGCACCAAAATGCACATCTATATTTATACTCACATGCACATATGTGCAAAATAATCTGTAAGGAAAACAGAATCTTAGGCTCACTACTATTTTATTTCAAGTATGGGGATAAGTATGATAACTATCAACTGGTTTTCTTATTGAATTTAAGACGTATTCATACTTTCTCCAATAAAGTCAGATGGAAAATAGTTATTTGGAAGAAAGAGAATTTTTAATCATGGCTTTAAACATCACTAAATGGTGGAAAGTGGGAGTACAAGGAAGACTTTTATGAATCAAACGGTTGATTTTTGGGGGTACTCAGTGTCTTTCTCTCATATTGTAACAATACTAGGAGCCCTCCCTTGCAAAAAAAAAAAAAAATCAATCAATAAGCTCTGACTGATACCAAACCCCCTCAGATTAAACTCAATATGCCATTAATATGAAAAGAATTTGACAGTTTACATAAGGGATGTGACCTGGTGCCAACAACCTCTGGCTTCTCCATTCTCCAGATGGTAGCAGATTAGTAGGCAGCCTTTATTCTCATAAGAAGATTTTTTTCCCCCCATGGAAAAACTATAAAGGCCAATTCTGTTCCAAACTTCAAGTCTCCTTCACAAATGTCTACTCAATTCTGGGCCTTAACTAATGCCTATTAAAAGAAGCCCTTGGGCTTGAAGCTATGGAAGGGGGGAAAAAGGCTAAGGCAAACTTAACTCTAATGCCTGTCTTTAAAAGATCTATTGACAGAAGCAGTGGGGAGAGTTTGAACTAATGTTAACTTAAAGAAAAAGGCTGGTGAGATTCAATTGTGGATGTGAATGCTTGCTTGAGTTTGATCTTGACGGGGCTTAAGATAAGGGAGATAAAAACCTAAGCCTACTTACATATTAAAAAATGCAGTTGCACTAAATTCACTACATACCACTGTTCTCAATTTGATTTATGCCCATCATCGGCGAAGATGCTGAAGGACATCCCTGTCTAATATGGTAAAAAGCCACAGCAGAGGGCACTTGCTCTGCTTTGCTGATGCTAACATGAAAAATCATTTCCTGACAATGCACGATGTTCATTCTTTCACATTAGTTCTTCAAATGTAACAAAGAATAAAAATGGAATTTTTCTTTGGTCCTGTTCTGAGGTATAAATATAACAAGCAGTTAATCAAAGAGATCCAAGAGGTGAAAAGCAGCCTTCAGTCTGTAAGAAATTATTCCAACAACAGATAGGAAGTGATCTTTAAGTAATCAGGAAAAAATACCATATTTTGTAAACAGACTGATCTTAGTAACACTTTTAAGAATTTTTAGGTGCACTTTAAATCCAGAAAACTAAGCAGACACTTTTCCAAAATGTTTGACTTGTTTTGTGGTCATCAGGACACATACCATGTATCCCAAAGGAGAAAATTATGTTCTCTGAAGGGAAAAACCTTTTCTAGTAATCCTTTGAACCCACAAAGACTGCTTTCATACCAATTAGTTCATAAAATGTGTTAGAGATACTTTTCATGCAGTTTTAAATGTTTTTATTAACATTTTCTCAAGTTGGTGAAAATGTGGCAAATGTAGCTTGGATTTTTTTTTTTTTCCAGGCAAGTTAGTCATGATGCCTGAGATCCTGAAAACTATAAAATAATCTACTGTAGACCTACGGAGCTCAACGAAAACAAGTAGTACAGCACGTGGTCCTTACCCTCGAGGAGTTTACATTCCACTATGAGAAATGGACCACAGAATGAAAAGATTTGGTAAAAATTCAAGGTATCAGGGAGAAAGAGATTGGAAAGAAAAAAGACAGCATCTAGGATTCCACCTACTTAGCATGACCTATTTCTACCAGTTTCCAAAATCATTTAGTTAAGAGAACATCAGCATTTGCCAATAGCAAATATACTTAGCGGTCCCAAGAAATAAAAGTTTTCATGGAAATCTCAAAGGCAATAAAAAGGAAAGGCAGGATTTATTTAATTTCTTTTCTGCAAACTGCCTCATTTCCTAAAGGAGGAAATGCCAGGCAAAGAGTAACTTAAATGGTTGTATTAAACACTCACCCAAGGATGCCATTAATGATAACTGTCCAGAACTTGTTTAAGCTAAATGTCTAGTTCTCCAAATGCATCAGCAGGGTACAAAATGGGTTGTCGTAAATGGATGTTTTCTAGTCTTCTGCTTTTCCTACAGTGTTCTCACAGAAACAACCATTTCCATCATCATTATCATACTCTTTGTAAGTGAGGAAAGTTACATCCAGTAGAGGAACTATCCCCAATCCAATAACGGGGACCATCACGGCAATCAGATAACAAGTTTAGGAAACGGCTTAAGGAAATGAGCTAATAACATGACTGCGCACAAGCAGATTATCTCTGATTGCTACAAAGAATGCTATTAGGGGGCACCATGTTTCCAAGTGATCATTTTTCCAGCCTGTTACAGAAAGGTTAATCTGCCGTCCTATTCATAAAATCAATTTTGAATCTTGCCAAATGCAAAATTACATGAAAAAAATCCATCATCAGGAACTATGCTGACATTTCTTTCAATTGTCTTAGACAAGACTAATTCAGATATTTTCCTGACCATAAATTTACCCATGAAAATAAAGGCTGTATATATGACTTTATCAATTACCACCATTTATCCAGCACATTGGAGCAGACTCATATAAGAAGAAAACACAATGGCTGTTTATAAAGGTTCTTATAAAGCTGCTAACACCCAAATTATTTACTACATGAGAATGAGGGAAGACATCAGAGAAGCTTGCCATATTGTTATTTAACTGTAAAAATACTAAGCCTCCTCCCTTTACAATCTCAGAACAACTGATGAAGTTGTACAATACTAAGGTGTGATGAAATCCCTTCTCTAATCCACATTCTGACAGTCAAATTGTTGCACACATAAACTCCTCCACCCCATGAAGGTTAGCATTCCAGGGTTATTTCCAGTCCCAAAACATGGAAGTCTGTTTCAACTTGCCCACCGATCTCAGCTTTAGTCAGAGAATTCTGCCTGAATCTTTAGTATCTATATGTCACTCTTAGTTTAGAAAGATCTAGTGGCCAACTACACCAGTTTTTCGCCCTTGCCTTGCAGCAGATCAGATTGTGAAACGTAAATCAGAATACCTTTCACCTGCAAAATGACTAACATAATTGCCAACACAAATTTCCTCAGGCCCTGAGGGGGTTTTCAGAGGCACTCTGGCCACCTGGTCACTCTGAAACAAGTCAATTGTGAACATAAAACTCACATCTTGCTTGGGAACGTAGCCTGGGAAAGGGGGAAATGTGCCATTCCCAGATGAAGTCAGTTTCTCGGCTGGGCTGTTTTGTCTGTGAATAGCATTTCATAGTTTCTGTGAAATCTAAATTTCAGATATTACTGTAGGCTAAAACAAAAAGGAAGAGCTGTGTGCCCTTTCAGACACAGAAAACCCAGTGAAGGTTCAGCAATAAGGGTTAGATCCAAAAGGCAGGCCGAAACGGGAAATTTAAGGATACCTCACTCCAGATGGATTACATCCAAGGCCCACTTATCTGAAATGGAATTAGACCAAATGTCAAGAGGAAAGAATGGCCAGGCTTTCCCCTTCGTGTTTTGGGAAGAGCTAGTCTTAATGTTTTGCTGACATTTTAAGTATAAAAGGGTCTTATTGTAAACTCTGGACCCCCAGAAGGCCTGCTTCTAGAGAACTGTGAAAGGAGAGATTAGTTGGGGGAGCCTCACCATCGGATTCCACCCTTCAATCACGTTAGACACAGAGCTTTAGCCACTTTTTTGCTTAAAGTCATGCATGTGGTCAAAAGTTTAATTATATCACTGGCTGCATCAGCAAGCATATTGTCCGCCATCCACAGGAGGGATAAACCTTTTTTGGAGCGCGGGGGTTCAGACGTTGCTGTGGAAGACTTCCTGAAATCTTAGGTTATGCCTGACAGTTGGCATTTTTTTCCTTAACTGATCAAAGAACATAGCCTGGATTCTGATAAGATTATAAAAGGTTTCTCTCGAATTCTAAACTTTTGGTGAGGCCCCTACTCTCTCGCCAAACAGCTGAGTTTTTAATGGATTGTGTCTCAAGGCAATCAAATTGGCACCTTTGACATAACTGACTGGTTCTTTGCCAGCCAGTCATTCCTCCAATCAATCAACAAGAATTTATTAAATGCTTAGGTGTTGAGAAGATGCAAAAGTGTGCCTCTCCTAGAGAAGTCTGCAATCTAAGCAAAGCACCACGTAATTAAACTAGTCAATCCAACTGGTTATGCATGTATACCAGGCCAAAATCCATGAAGTCTGAGGTAACTACAAGTTTCATTTTGGAAGTTGAGAAATGTTGATGATAATCAGTTTTTGGTTGTGGATGTCAGAGGTGCTGGGCAAGGAGTAACTGCCCTGGACACCAACCCGAAGGGGCCACATGAGGCCAAAACCAGTTGCCAGTTCTCATAAGTAGAGGAAAAAAAGTGAGAAATTGATCTAGACTTTTTAAATATATAACTTTCAGTTTGAATCTGAGTGTTCTAAAAATCACAATATATGTCAAAGAAAACAAAACAAAAAAAAATGATAAATGGCCTACCTCAGACTTATCAGGCAAGAGGCACCCTTATAAGCATCCACTGTTAAGAGCATCTGTCCAGTTAATACTGATGGTGACAGACTTTTGTTCTCCCCAGACATACACACTCATACCCATGTACGTTTGCCAAGCAGAATTATTTTTGCAGTAAAAAGGACATAATGGCAACATAATTCACAAAAGAAAATGACACTGCTCTGAATGTAAAAGGGAGCCTGCGATGATATGGGGCTGGCATTGGACACAGGAAGCCCAGTGCCTAAGACCCCTGCAATGTTTTAATTTCTTTTAAAATAAAAAAAGAATAAAATCCAGCCTTGATCACATTTGTATTTACACCAACACAGTCATAAGACAGAATTTTAATTTTTTTTAATGGAGGAAAGGACCCATAAAGACAAAAGTACCTAAATGGGGTCCACACAAACACACTCGGGCCCTGATCAACTCTGCCACTTCCTGCTTGCCCACTGTGTGCCTTGAACTCTACATACCCTCTCTATTCTTCCCAACAACTCTACAAGTTAAGCATTAACACTGTCCTCATTTTATATAGAAGGACATTATAGTGCAAAAAGCTTTGGTAATCATGATGCAGAAGAAAGACCACAGATTTTGGACACAAACACAGCTGGATTAGAATTCTGGCTCATCCATTAACCAACTGTGTGACATGGAGCCAGGTACAACTTTCCAGGGCTAAGAGAATGAAGTAAAATACATATAAAGACCAAGTACAGAATAAGCAAAAAATAGTGGCCATTACTATAATCGTTACTACTGTCTAAGGTTGAATGACTAGTGGCTGAACCAGTATTCTAACTCAGGTCTGCTGCTGAAGTCTTTTCTTTAGCCACAGTGTTTCTCTTTAGAACTGCATGACAGACAAGAGGCTCCAAGAAACATATAGTTGTATGACCCAGTCTTAAAAAGAAAAAAAAAAAAAAGATCACCCTTGAATAAAATCATTCCATTCAGAATAATTAAAATAAGCCAGTCAATAGTACCATAGTCCTTTTCTTTCTCTCTCTCTCTGAATAATAGAAATGAGCAATGTGACTTGATAATTTCAGTTCAAAAAAAGTACAGGGTGAACTCATCATTTAGTTGAAATGTTTTCATTCACCAAAGAGGCTGCACCCCAAATTCACTTCCAGCAGAACTTCCATATGCCCCACCTTGCTGCATGAGTGGCACTTCTGACCTTTGCATCCTTCAGAGATTTCACTTTGTAGCCAAAAGGTCTCTCTCCAGTTCTTTGCAATATTTTAACTATATAACAAAGAGACGGAAAGTTTAATCAACTACAACTCAGAATATTTATAATAAAACTCTTTATCCATAAATCTCTTAACAGTTTACAGTCGTCCATAGCATTTCCTGGACTTTGAAGGCTGATTTTATATGCTTTGGGTGAGAATTTCAACAATAATTCAGCCCCTCAGAAAGGTCTATTAGTGGACTATATAATCACACTTTTAAGGGTGCTTGACAAGTCTATATAGCTGCACACAAATTACATTTTAAAGAGTTCTTTTCAGTGACCAACTGCCAGTACAATTGAAGATACTTAATATTAAAAGTTAAATATCTGACAAGACCTTATGAACACTGAAGAATGTTCCATTTAGAGAACATTTTTATAATATACAGAATTCTACACCTAAATTTAAAAATTAGGAACATTTGCATGAGAACAGGGTCTATATTTTAATCAACTCATTTTCTCCAGCTACTTATTTCCTCTCACAAGGATCTTCTTCTCTTCATGATCATCTGAAATTATGATAAATTAGGGTGAGCAACTGCACAGCACAATACTCACACCCTTTCACAGGAAAAAAAGAAAAACCTGTAATCCCAGCATTTTGGGAGGTCGAGGCGGGCAGATCACGAGGTCAGGAGATCGAGACCATCCTGGCTAACATGGTGAAACCCCATCTCTACTAAAAATACAAAAATTAGCCGAGCGTGGTGGTGGGCGCCTGTAGTCCCAGTTACTCAGGAGGCTGAGGCAGGAGAATGGCATGAACCCAGGAGGCAGAGCTTGCAGTGAGCCAAGATCGTGCCACTGCACTCCAGTCTGGGTGACAGAGCGAGACTCCGTCTCAAAAAAAAAAAAAAAAAAAAAGAAGAAGAAGAAGAAGAAGAAAGAAAAACAACCAAATACCACAGAAAAATAAGCATGCGCCCACATTGTGTTGTACCACTCCATTAGCTGTGTCCACACAAAAGTGTGGCTGTTTTGGTCAATTTGTTGTTCTCCAAACTGTAAAAATCATGGATCTTAAAATCAGCACGTTCCAAAAAAATGAGCTTTCCTGATCTCAGCACTGAGCCAGTATGTTCAGAATATGTTTTTTACTGTAAATTTGTGTTTTGGATGAAACTGGAAGATGACTTTCAACAAGAAGTTTTTAAGATGTGTGTGTATAAAATATATGGTTGTAGCAAGACCTCATTAAAGTTGAGCAATTCAGGCTGTGAACAACATTGCCAGCCAGGCTGTTTAATTCAGATCTAGTTCCCTCCTCCCCAGCATGCTCATCTGCCAAAACTGCATTAATAACTTCCAGAAACATCGCGTTTTTCACCTTGGAACAAACTAATACAGGTTAAACTGTTTCATAAACACAGTGCTGAAAGAGACCTCAGAAATAATTTAGTCTACCTCTTTCCCCACTTGCTAAACTTTCATTCCCCTTGTGATATGATCCTGAGAGATTATTCATTATCATGGTCCTTTACCCCGGAGACATATAAAGGAATAACAAAGAGCAACAGAGACATGCTGTGCCTTTAGGGATGTTAACAGCCAAAAACAGTGAAAAATTCCACTAGTCTACAGCACATCGAATATCTGATTAAGCTGCAGGCCAGAATTATACTTCAGTTTCAATGAAAAGTGTTTAAAATCAGTTCCAAAGCCATCTACACTGGTGACCAAGTGCTGCTAGAGCCTTCGCCGCCAGGCCCAAGGCTGGGATTGAATTTCCCCAGACAGTTCACTACTGCAGACAATAACAGTTGCCACATTCAAGTTTCATATGTTATAGCACCCTGTGATTTAGACTCAAGTTCCACTTGTACAGCTGCCTGCTTAGTGTGTAAATGGGAACGCGGAGTAGAGTCTAAGTCCCCAGCACAAGGAAAGCAGATCCTTTTATATCTTAAGAGACAAACTCGCTGTCCTGAAGCCTCATGAGAACCCAAAACTCCTATATCATTTTAGCAGCAAAAACATCTCTGCTCAATATTCAGAAGACTTTAGCTACATGTTGCGGTTCTTCTCAGATCACCAACATCAAATGCAAATAAGTAAAAGAAAATCAGAGGCAGAAAGCACCTCACAATTCTATCTCTGCAAAGAAAGGGAGAAAATGAACTGTTTTCCATACATACCCAGAAAACAAATCCTGGTGCCTAAAGTCCTATTCTAAGTACACAGGTATCAATCAATCGTATATAAGTGAAAGATGAGTGTAACAAAAAGAGACTGAAGGCTTACAAAAATAAATTGTTAGTAACTCTTAACAGAGAGCTACAATATTACTTACAAGTCCATTTTCACTTCAACTAGTATAGTGTTAAATGTTTTTGATATGCTAAAGCATCTACCAAGTACCAGACTGGAATATAACAGGTACTCAAAAAATATGGGTAGAATGAACAGATATTTTTAAACTACTTGTATTCATGAATCATTCCACGTATCTACATAGGAAATTAAGTTCATTTGGGGCTTAGATGATGCTTTGCTCACTTTAGCAAATGTAAGACAGGATACTACAAATAGTTAAGTGATTCAATAAATGTTTAGAGAACAGAATATGGGCCTCCTGAAGATTCTAAAGACCTGTAAATTACCATCTTTAGTCAGTTTAGGAAGCTAAGCAAGAAACGTAGTATTGCTCAATCTAGGTGATCAGAAACCATTTTCCACTGAATTCTGCTACAGGCCCCAGAATGGAATATTTTGGAACATAAGAGTGATTCTCCATTATTGTCCAAATGATATTCCTTCAAGTTAATGTTTAAATGTTATTTTTATTTTCATCAAGCCCCAAAAGTAAATGATTTAAAGTAAAACTAAACATAATTTCTAAGGAATTTATGAAAATCTTGTACCAAAAAAAAGTAAAAATAAATGACCTCACTCTCTTTTCTCCCTTTTCCTGTTCCTTTCCTCTTCTACTCTCACCAGATTAATGTCAATAATTCCACATTCCATTTCAAACAACAGATGAATAGATAGAAGATTAGCTTTTCAGAGAAACAGCTGTAAATAACTATAATCTAGTTAGTAGGATTCCTTTATGGCTTGAAAGGTTATAACAACAGGAGTCCTAAATTTCCCTGATGAAAAACTTTAATTCCCTCCTATAGGGAAACAACAGGACATCTTCTAAAGTTCAACAACAAGGTCATGTATACAACATTTATATATATGAACTAGTCATAAAGAACCAGGGTAAAGAATTTTAATCCTATAAAATTTAGGTATACAAAGATCCAAGGATCTCATAACTAAATATTTTCTAACAAAAAGTGAGAGGAAAGATAGCTTAACATCAATCAGTTCTCAATATCCTAAGAGTGACTCTCTCTCCCTAAAAAATAGAGCATCCTAAGAGAGTATCCAAATAAGTCTGGCTAAATTTAAAACAACTCAAAGTGAAGTAGGAATAATTTATTCAACAAAATATTCTGGTTCAGACTGAAGTACCCAGAAAAAGAAAATATGAAAATATCAGGTTTAATGACACAGTAATAATTTGGATATAAAAATATTAATTGTGCACTACTATTTACTGAGCATTGGCAAGGCAACAGAAATACAATGGGCATAATTTCCCTACTCTTTAATGTGAACTTGCTTTTCCAGACATCTTCTCAAGGAATGAATTTGTATAGAAATGCTTCTTGCTTGGTAAGAAGCAAGAGGGCAGTCTGAAGAACTGGGCCCATCCCTTTGGAGCATCTGTGTGGGTTACACTATGGCTAGGGAGCAAAGGCAGAGTGGACACAAGGGAGAAAAAGGGTCTATATAATGGGACGTCAGCACTGCTGGGGAAAATTGGTTTATACCTCAGTAGACAAGACATGAAACCTGCTTACTTATAACAAGTACTTTATATGGAATTAGACAGCTCTTACCCATTAGAACAATCAATCTTTTATTTGATCATTCATGAGGCACAGACAAATTGAATATTTTCATTCTCTTGACCACCAACTGTGGAAGACACCCAGAGCCAACCAGACGTCATAGATGTAGGCCAAATCCAGGTAGGTTTTCTGGTGACCACTGACCTGCACACTTAATCTACACCTCAGAGCAAAGATAAGGGCCCTACTTCTAGTTCATGGTTCCAGAAGAGTCCATTGTGGATCTACACAGGCTCGGTGTCCACGGGGGATTATACATCTCTAGGGAAAGGTCACATGCAAAGATTCCCAAAGGTTCTCCCAATGAGGTCCAGGCTACTCTGGGAATATCAAGATTTTCTCCACAGGACCAATCAGAATCCCCTTAGGAAATCTACAAAACAGAACTTTGTCACAAGAGATCGATGAGTTGGGCAATAAATCAAGACCACTGCTTGAGTTATGCTCTGAGGCAACGTCTAACTTTCATGGTGACTGGGATCCAGTATTGGCCATATTTGCCTAAACCAGTCACCTCTAAACACCAAGGAGGCAGACTCACTGAAGATGAACCCCATTTTGATGTCCACACAGCCCCAGTGCAGTCCTTTCAGAAAAAAGGAGTATAGCCAAGGCACAGTCCAGTTAGCTGGCTGCAGCATTTCCCCTCAGATTTATATATTCCCTAAATTATTATTTAAGCATAAGTAAACTTTAAATTCAATAGTTAGGCATTTCTCTCTCAAATATTATTTTGGATAGTCATTACTTTCAGAATCTTGCCAGTCTGTCTTCTGTTGTGTAAAACTCAACCATTAAGAAATTTAATGGGCACAATTAATGTCTCCGATTTGTACTCCTTCCCAGGTGACAGCATTTACTGATAGTTATTGCTGATGAGCAACTTGCTATCAACTTTTATAGTTGCTCCTGCTTGCCAGTCATGGGACTTTGTGTGAATTTCTAGTATATAGCAGGCACTCATTAGGTGTTTGCGGAACAAATGAACGAATGAACTCAGCTGCTGCTAAAATACTATGAGGCTCCAAATAAAGAATGTAAGAGAGGTCTGACCCATTGCAGGCACTCAGTAACTGAGGGAAAGGCAGAAGTGGCGGTGATGGTGGACAAGGTAATCAGAGTGGTCAAAATAGTAGCACGTCTTCTTCTGGTTATTTTAATGTAGGGAAAATAAGCACATCAAATGGAGAATATTCTCTGGTCAGTAAGGAAAGTCAATTGCTGATATTATGGGACCAGTGAGGACAATGATTACAGATGGGCAGTCCCCATGGGCTACAAATGGTATGAAAATCTACCCTGGGAATAAATTCCTTCTATTCCTGCAATGGATGGGGATAAAAGTGGAATAGGATTTGAAGAACACAGTTTCATGCAATATCAACGTTAATAAGTAGGTACAATTTTCTGCTTTTCAACTTATAATAAGAGCTACTGGGGGGAAATTCTAAGTTACCTTCTAGAAAATACCAAGCCCAAGGACCCTCTCATAGGCACCCAGCAGCTGGTTTATTCCTATTGCACTACATCAAGGGGCACAAAGGAGTTTTTCCTCATGCCCTAAATTTCTTTCCATTTCTGATGGCAGCAACAGCCAATTCAAGGCAAGCAGGAAAACAGTTTGGGGATTTGGAAAGATAAATTCTTCTAAAAGAGGGAATGATAGCTTAGTGATAGTACTGATAAATTCTAAACAATATTAGGCCATATAGAGAAAGAGAAAAACCTGTGAATAGCATCCATTTCTTACCTAAAAAGTACAAGTAAGGGAAGAATTTTCAGAAGGAATCTGGATAAGCCAAATAATGAGGCCATATACTACACCCACTATCAAACAGGTGAAGGTAACTACAAGAAAAGGGGGTGGTAGGGTAGGGATTTTATTGAATTAGTAAATCCTTTAAAATCAAGTCAGTCCCCAAATATGGAAAAGATAATTTTCTTTCCATGAGAGAAGTTGAAATGGTGCCATAATAGAAATTAGCCCTAAATGTTTCAGAACTGTGGTTAGAAGTTAAGTTACATAAGAACATCTGGATGGCAGTAAATCAATGGAAGATATTATATGGTATAAAATAAAATTACATTTTGGGGACAGTTTAGTTCACTGGTATGTTTAACGCTGCTTTGGACAGCACAGTGAGTGAAACTGCTGAAATGAAGACTACTATGCAAAGCAGATCACTCAAAGAGAAAAATCAGACTGACATCAAAATCCCCATCAAACTAATGCTAGAGTGGATGCAATTTTTTTAATGACTTATCTTGCCACTGGTCTGAAAAATATTGTGTTTATCGTGTTTTCCTTTGTTTCTGAATTCTTTGGTCAACTCATGGGATTGCTCGAATTCAGGTATTTTTGTTGTATTCAATCATGCTCAATTAAGAATAAAGCCTGCCTAAGTAAAACTCATAAAGTAAAGATCTACAACTACAATAATTGCAATAATGGTTTTTAAAGATACCACATATCTAGATCTCAGGAAAAGTAAGCTTGTCTTTTCTATAGAAAACTAGACCAAGGAAAGAAAAAGATGGTAAACAAATCTCCATCCTTAACCAGCCCTAACCAGGGCTATTGAGTACACAACTGAAATAGCCAACTTCATAAATTCACCTTTAGAAAGAACAGCCAAAAGCATGATATTGAGGGAAGATGTAGAACCATGAACACAGGGTAAAAATGTAGGACAAGTCTCTTCCATGCATCTGGACCCAAGAAAACAGACCCTGTGCTACTGTATTCCAGGCATCCCTAGAGTGCTTTTACTGGGTGACTGTTTTTATTACCCCTCTACCCAAAATAATTATTATCCATTAATGTGTACATTTAAAATCCAAGGAGTGGGTTAAATGTGGTTCAATTTTATGGGAAAATAGCTCCAATAGCCTTGTATTGACAGAAATATACCAATCTTAAAGGAACATAGCCACTCAACAAAGCGAAGTGTTTCCGTTCAGAAGGAAACCAAGAACACTCCTTCAAAATGGGTTATTTTAAGGAAATAATTTAGGTTAAAAATTAGAGATAATTTTGTCTTCAGAAGTTTTCAGCTGTTAAGCATATCAGTGCCTTACCAAAGAATACTTCAGAGTCTCTATTTCTGGAAAAATAATTGTAAGAGTTAACAACTGCCATTCAGATATGACTAGGGGTAATCTTACATGGACACAGAAGGATCAACTAGATTATTTTTTATGGAATCTTCCCAGATCCATGAATCACTGTACACTAAATGGATGTATCAGATCTCTTACAGATTGCATTTATTTTCACCTATATCTCAGCAAAATGTAGAAAGCAGGGAATATTAGGGAATGTGGGTTAATTTTCTATCTAAAATCCTAATAGCATCCAAAACCCACTTAAATGATTAACATTCATGACATATAAAAATTCTCGATAACATGCTTAACTGAATCATGCCATTTCTCTTCCCCTTCTCCCTCTCCTGTCCTTGTCTCCTCCTTCTTATCCTAGGGAAGTAGTAAAAGTGGAAGCCTCTTGGCCTCCAAAGAAACCTGAAAGTTATTTCAGGACTCTCAGAAGACTTCCTGACCTAATTGTGTGCTGGGAAATAAAGGAGAGGAAAAGTGGCAAGAAATGCGTACAGTTTTTAAAGTCATGAAAAATCAAGCATTCACACTTGAAACTGTATATGTAACAGTTATCATGCTCTAAGACAATGACATCAGTTTTCTCCTTGTTTTTGCCACCTATAGTTTTTGTTGTTGTTGTTTTAGAGATGGAGTCTTGCTCTGTCACCCAGGCTGGAATACAGTGGTGCGATCTTGGCTCACTGCAAGCTCCACCTCTCGGGTTCATGCCATTCTCCTGCCTCAGCCTCCCGAGTAGCTGGGACTACAGGCACCCGCCGCCACACCCAGCTAATTTTTTGTATTTTTAGTAGAGACGGGGTTTCACCATGTTAGCCAGGATGGTCTCGATCTCCTGACCTCGTGATCCACGTGACTCGGTCTCCTAAAGTGCTGGGATTACAGGCGTGAGCCACCGCGCCTGGCCTGCCACCTATAGTTTTAATATATGATGACTGTTCCTGTCTTCTGGGGTCACGACTCCCTTATATCTAGGAAAGCAATCCAGGTAGCAGGAGATGCGAAGACAAGTGGACCCATAGCATGCTAAAGCAACAACTACAGGCCCTATGATGCCAGGTACCAGGCTGCAAACCCACGTGCACAAAAGAAAGTAACCAAACCCAGAAAAATTGGAAAGAAGGCTACATAATTTAACCTGTGCAGAGATGAAGCTAAAAACTCCCAATGACTCTCTCCCTTGGCTGATGTAATAACTCATTCAAAAATATGGGTTGGCAAGAAATTAATCAAACCAACCCATTATCTGGAAAGGGTGTTCAAATTTACTTGTTGCTTATGTTGTCTGAATTAGTCTTGAAAATAACCAGATATTATTTTTGGTTAAAAAAAAATAAGCAACAGAGATAGACACCAGGTCCATTGGCCTATTGTTCCACATTTAGAGTACATAACTAGGAGGCCCATTCTAGTCACCCCAATTGTATCCTTCCGTCCTGGAAGAGGATCTTCTCATGATTTTTCTTTTCTTCAAGTGATGTTCATCGCCTATTTATCCTAGTCTCTCTGCACTGACACTAATCTGCCTTGAAATTGGCTGATTCCGCTCGAGCTATGTTTACAGGGAAGTGAGTTTCATCAGGCCGTCTTGTTCATAGACCAGTTTATGCTCCACAGCAGAGAGATTATTAAAAACTATATATTACGTGCATACACTTTAAAATGACTTGGGAAAGATAACTGTATCATATCTGCATTTCATTGCCTGGGTTGTAGAAAGGGGGCAGGTAGCATTACAATCTTGAATGGAAATTGTTTCCTAAATATATTATCCTCTGTAAGAAACATTTAGCAACTGTTAGTGCCCAGGAGACAAAGGCTAAGGGGAAACAATGTGTGTAATAGAATGTAGAAAGGGATGGGAAGAGAGAAGAAAAAGACTCATTTAAATTATCAAGCTGAGCATTAACCACAAGGAGAGAAAAACAAATGTTCTATGTTTTGCACAAACATCAATTACGTCTAGTAATTTAGCTGATTCCTCTCACTGAACAGGTGCTCTGGCTGCAGTGCAAAGTGAAAAGCATGCACACCACTCTGGCTTCTATAAAAGGTACCAAGGGTTCTCAACTTGCTCTAAAAAAGGTTTCCAACATATCCTGGCACTGCCATTATTGACAGTTTAAGCCGAGCCCCTACCTGCTATGTGGCAGTGTGAGAGTGAAACCCAGTCTAGAGACTTGCCATTTCAAGAGGCTGCACACTGGGGGCAAAGAGAATAAACTCAAAAAGAAATTATGCAGATGGACATGGATTTAGTTATGTAAAGCCAACTGAATTATGCTTGACAAGGAAAAGCAGGATGACTGAATTAAGATAACTATAAACACTAAGCATAAGCAATCTATTTAACTTGCTCATAAGACCAAGCCCAATATTGCTTAAAGAACCAGAATCAGTCATTTGAGTTTCATTCCCAGACCCTTTTCTATTCAGATCCTAAGAAAACAAAGTGACTGAAAGACGTAAAGCAAGTAGGGGGAAAAGGTATAATCAAGAGTCCTGCTAATATGCAAGTGAATTAAGCGGCTTCCAGAAAACTAAAAACTGACTATAAACATACCCCCCACACACACACACCAACAAAGGAGTAAGTTACTGTTTGCCATAGTTAGCATTTTAAAACTGTAGAATGAAGTTGAAATACATGGAGTTTCTTCTGCAAAGAGGTACAATGCTAGTGAATGAAGTATCCACCAACTTGTTTCCTTGCAGTTCCCACAATGCAGAGTGAAACAGGCCATTTACCTGTTTCTTTGTTATTTTATCATCATCATAGAAAAGAAAAAGAAGGCCAGAGACAGCATCCTTTAACACTCTTTGTTCACTTTCTACCTTGATTGTTGATGTTGATTCTGGAAGAGGACAGGGGTTTCAGTGAAAACAATGGTCTCAGGTACTAAAGCATCTGTTCCACTGAGTTTTACCCGTGTGCTAAGAAAACTTAAATGACTTGGGTTTTTCTTCTTTTGCTTGTAGTTAAAATTCCAAAATATCTCCCTCTGGAAACCCTGCCAGAAAAAGTGCTCCTGCCTTTTCTCAAGAATGAATAGCTGTATTCCCTTGTCTTATGTAAACACATGGATCGCAGAGTATTTACATAAGACCAGAGATACAGCCATTTGTCTTCCATGACTCTCATGAGACATGGTGATTTGGATAGAAAAATCATACTTCCATACCTTGGTTTCCTCATCTGTATAAAGAGTAGCATAGTCACATTGAGCCATTTACCAAAGCACCTAAGAGGATTAAAGAAATGGCTAAAGAAGGCTTTCAAGACCTTTAGAAAAATGCTAAAGAAACAACTCATCTCCTCTCTTGGAGTAATTCCTTCATATATTCCAAACTCTACCTTCCAAACAACAACCTGAGGAAGAACAATATTCTTGGAATGCTTCCAAAGCAGTTCCATTAAGAGAAAGAAGAATTTGTAGTTCTGTGTCAAACGTCGGTGATCTAGGATCTCTAGCCATGGATGTAATTTTTCCTTTTTTTCTTTTAGACAGTCTCACTCTGTTACCCAGGCTGGAGTGCAGTGGCATGATCACAGCTCACTCAGCCTTGACCTCCTGGGCTCCAGTAATCCTCCTGCCTCAGCCTCCCAAGTAGCTGGGACTAAAGGCATACACCACTATGCCGAACTATTTTTTATTTTTTTCTATTTATTGTGGAGACAGGGTCCCACTGTGTTGCCCAGGATAGTCCTGAACTCCTGAGCTCAAGTGATCCTCCCAACTCAGCCTCCCAAAGTGCTGAGATTACAGGCATGAGCCACCACACCTGGCCTCATGGACATTATTTTATCTTGAAGGTAAATGGTGCACACACATAAAGGAAGAATCTTATTTGTTCCCTAGTCATAAGGCTGGACCAAAGTCGCTGCAACCACCACTGCTTTCAGAAATTGTTCTGAGAAATAATGCAAACATAACTCCTTTAGTCATTTGGATAGTATATGTGCCTGTATTTATGAGAATTTTCCACACCAATAATTATAGATGCTTGTAGCCAGTTTGGTTCTTAATGCAAAAATGTTAACAGTTGTGTGGGTGGGTCAAGAGGGGAGTGTATGTGTGAAGTGAAGCTATCATTGTACATATTTTACTACCATCTGTTGTTTCAATAATTTTTAATTACTTAACATGGAATTCTCAGTGCTGAGAATATATTTTAAAGTAAGCTGCCCCGATCAAATGTTTTCCAGGTGTTTGGGAAGGGTGGGCTGGGAGGCAGGGAAGAGAGCTACAAAGGTCACAAAGAGTCCTCAGTCAACATAGATATTTTACTCAGCTGGCACATAATGTTTTTAAAAACTTGAGCCAACATTTAAAAGTCAATGTGGACATTACCTAAAAATTTAGGTAACTAGCTTCTCATAAAAATATGGTAACATCTGGCAGCACTGTCTATATTAACATTCATGCCCAGCCATAGAACTGAACAGCAGGCACCCCTGGAGGTGGGAGCTGTACTCTCCAGCTGACCACAGTCCCCATCTCTCCCTATTCTTTCCACAGCATCCTATTTTCTTCCTTTATTTGTGTTACCTGCTTAGGCTTTATTGGTGTGTATGAGATCCCCTCATACAGATGAAGGAATTTAACCCATGGTAGATGCTTAATAAAAATGTATCGAGGCCGGGTGTGGTGGCTCACACCTGTAATCCCAGCACTTTGGAAGGCCCAGGTGGGCGGATCACTTGAGGTCAGGAGTTTGAGACCAGCCTGGCCAACATGGTGAAAGCCGGTCTCTACTGAAAATACAAAAATTAGCCGGGGGTGGTGGCAGACCCCTGTAATCCCAGCTACTCGGGAGGCTGAGGCAAGAGAATTGCTTGACCCTGGGAGGTGGAAGTTGCAGTGAGCCGAGATTGCACCACTGCACTCCAGCCTGGGCAGCAAAGGGAGACTCTGTCTCAAAACAAAAACAAAAACAAAACAAAACTATAGATAGATAGATAGATAGATAGATAGATAGATAGATAGATAGAAAGAATAAGTCAATGAAGAATCAAACATTAAATATCATTAGAGTAGGCAAGCCCAAAATACATTCCAGTTTATTTCCAAAGCAGTTACTTTTTGTACTGTAAATCTTATAAGTGTATTCAACTATATTTTCAAATAGATTTCCAACATTTAAAAATAAATTTGTATAAACTTCAATTATACCAATGATCAATCTCCACTAATTCACAGTACACATTTAGTATATAAATTTGACCAAGAAGTCAACTGATGGATGCAAATACAACCCTTATTCTTCAGTAAAGTGAAGTGAAATATCACAATTATTGGCAACATGGACATGTTTTAAATATTCTATGAATACTCTCATGCTTTTAATCTGAAAAAAAGACCTCTCTCAAACTAGGCTTTTAAAATTACTTAAAAACTGGTCTCGATGTCGAGGAAATGAGACAGACCAACAATGTTATCTCTTAGCTTTAAATTTATTCCATGCAGGTTAGGGGAGCACCAGGCCCCAGTCAGAACATGACTGCCAAAGAGATGCAGGGACAGGTTCTTCAGAAAAGGAGGATCCTGGAGCTGGAATAGGGCCTTTTCAATGTGAGCAAATCGGCATCTGTGAGCAATGCTTGCAGTGAGCTGTACACAGACAGGGAGGTGACTGGGAGTAAGCCATCACACTTCCTAATGTCTCCACCCAAATGACGAGCCAGAGAGCCCACTGCCATTCTTTTCTGCAAAGGAATTCAGCTCACAAACCATAGTGGAGACAGGAAAAGCCAAGCTTCTTTTGACTAATTTTTCTAAATAGCCATGAGGAAGCAGTGATGAAGCAAAATCTGTCAAATTTAATGTTTCACAAAAGCAGCAGTGCAATATATTAAAAGACATGTGAGAAACTAACCTCCAGAAGGGATTGTGGCATGTGATCTCTGCTCATGCTCCTAGTTAGCAGTTCTTATGTAATTCTTTGCTATGTCCATGGCTATACATCAGCACCTGTTTTGAAACAGCTCTGAGAGCAGCTGAGTGAGTCCATGACTGGAAGAAGATACTAATCAGATACAGAGACTCGGCCCTTATGTGCACTCCTCATTGTCAATCATCCATCTGGGACTGTCAAAACAAGGCCAGTCTGTTTCCAGGAGCAGCGTCTTCCCAGCACAGGACTGGACTTCAGTATCCAGGCATTCTGTGGCTTTGCAGCAGGAGAACAAATCTGTTCTTTCTGGAAGGAGAGGAGATTTCCAGCCAAACTGTTTGATGACTCTAACGTGGTCGATAATGCCAAGACTACGATAGGAAACAGCACTGCTTCTGACTTAAAGTCCAACCTGTTTATGGTTCCTAAGACATGTCCAGTTTTGTCAGAGATATTCAAACCTCAAGAGCAGAGGGGCTCCACTCTGGCTGCACATCAGAATCACCTGGGGAGCTCTCAAAACCACCAACAGTCTGGCCTCACCTGACTCGAATTAAATGAGGCTTTCTAGGGGTAGGTCCTAGCATCACCTTCACCCAAGGAGATTCTAAACATGCAGCCAGCATTGAACTATGGATCCAGAAGGATTAAAGTGAAAAAGGAAATAGAACCAGAAAGAAAATGTTAAAAGAAAAAGGCAGAGTAAAACACAGAATGTTGCTATAAAAGGATCCCACCACCACTATCAAATAATTACAAACTTACCCTAGATCTCCCACAACAGCTCAGATCTAATTCCTTTCCTGACCTGGCCATCATCTTCTTTCCACCTGAAAATCCTTCTGTTATTCATAATCCTTTTATTTTTAAGCTACTAAACTAGAATTACATTCTGCCTACTGGAGAACTCTTGCTTCTCATACGACAGTTATTTGATTAGTAAAAAAGGTAAGACAAGTCACGGTATGTGCTTGTTCTCTCATTCCTTTTCATGACTGACTCTTCACATAATTAAACTTGAATGGAAAAAAGGCATCTGGTTTCAAATAATATTCTAACCTGGGTATATCTACCTCATCAATACAACCTGATTCATCTGCGCTAAAAATGCCACATCCATGATAGTGTTAAAAATTGTGAGGCTCTTTTATCAAGGACCAACTGCGAAGGTAAGATGGATTGTTAAAGATTGTATATGTAGACATTCATAATCAGCTTTTTAAAAATGTTGTAATTGAATGAGGCACTAAAGCTACCCCAGGCTCATAATGAGGGGTAAAAAGAAGGGCTGGTGGTGGTACTGAGAGGCACAGAGATAGGAAAAGGAAGACAGAAAGGCAGTCTTCTAAGGCCGGGGGCAGGAGGAGAGGAAAAACTGAGCCAGGTCACTGCAGGGTGTGGCAGTGAGGGGTTTGGATACATGTGCCAGCTGCTGTAATCACCACCATCCACAAGCCGAACTCTTACACATAAGCTCAGAGATTCAACTTTTTTCAAAAGTTAATTTTTTAAAGCAAAACCCAAGTTAATAAAATGTTCCAGTAATCCCCTATCATCAAATTTTACTCAATTTGTGGTGTGGAACTTCATTTATTCATATTTTTAGCTACAAAGTCAGGGCCTGCTTTCTCCCAACTATTTTCTAATCCTTCCCCTTCACACAGCACTCCCCTGATAGGCCCCATAGGCCTGGGGAAATGGGAGCCCCTGTTTTACCCCAAATGCACTGACCTGCACCAGTGAAATTACAACACCAAGGAATGAAATATAGATCATTATTCCCCAATACAGATGGCATTTAGGCCTTTCCATTGCTCAATTGTTCATTTTCATGACCTGGATACCAAAGTAGACCTCTGGCCAGAACAGTGGCTAAGTGGGTGTGCCACTTCTTTTATTACTGTATCTCATATCAGATAGTTTAATTTTGTGTAATTTGTGGTATATGGCTGGATTACAAGAAAAAACAAAATGGAACCAAAGAAAATATAGAAGAAGGAGGAAGTGGAGTCATTGGTCCCCCCTTTAGTAGCCAAAAAAGTACACTATAAAAACCAAGATTGAACCTTTGGTTTAATTTTTTTTTTTTTTTTAACTTTGATTACACAGTTGGGTCGGTTTGTGAATATGGTAATAAGTATAACCTTTAGAATGGAAGGCAGGATGAGCAGATGGAACCTAATTAATAGTGAAATATTATTAATCTGTCTCCCTAAGAGGAAGAAAAGTCAGTCGTATTTTACAAAGGAATTTCTCTGTACAAATTAATAAAATCAGGACTTACTATACAACAAGGGCTCATTATGAAACAAATGTTTGATATAAACCTGTACCAAAGCCCAGTAATTAAAATCACTTCACCCTATCATATAAAGCTTAAATATACCATTAATATGAAGCTCAGTTGTTATATATCACCATATTTTTTACATTCATAATTTAATAAATATTATTTACAGAAAAAGAAGCAATAACTCATTTTTGGGAAGCTGGGAAAGGGAAAGATAAAATTAATTTACTATAAACTCAACTTTATAATTTCCCTGAAATCATAAAACTTATTTAGAGAAGTGTTCACATCTGGGTAGCTTCCCTGCAATGCCAGGGGTAACACCCATTCCCCTCAGCATCCACAAGGGATTAGAAGCCCAAGATTCGGAATCAGACAGACCCAGATTTCTTTCTCGTTTTGCTACTGCTAGCTGTGTGCCACAGGCAAGTTAATTAAGTCTTTCAGTCCTCAATTTACTGATCTCTAAAATGGGGATAAAATACGTACTTCAAAGTGTCAGGCATCTACATACCCAATAAATGATACCTATTCAGAGAAAAAGATACATAAACCTAAATAAGTAAAAATGCAAAAGAACACATATTCATAGCTGGCATTAAGTAAAAGGCTTACATTTTTAGTAAGTATAATCCAAAGACTCCAAATATTTATTTTTTTAATTGCCTCAGAAAAAATATTCCCTTCGTCCTATTTCTTGTTAAAACAAGATTGAAAAATAAAATTCAATGGTAAGCAGTAGAGCTAACATTTTACTCAAAACTACTTTGTTAGAGGAAAATTTAATTTTCTTGTATTATTTTTTATTATGGCAAAAACATAAAATTTATCATTTTAGCTATTTTTAAGTGTACAGTACAGTAGTGTTAATTATATGCACAGTGTTTGCAACACATCTCTGAAACATCTGCATCAGGCAAAACTGAAACTCTATGCCCATTGAACAATAATTCCCCATTTTCCCCTTCCCCAATCCCTCGCAACCATATTTCCAGAGCTTGACTACTTTAGATACCTGATATAAGTAGAATCATTTTACTTTCTGTGCCTGGCTTATTTCACTTAGCACAATTTCCTGAAGGCTCATTTGAGGTGTAGCATATGACAGGAGTGTTTTTTTTTTTTAAGAGTGAATAATATTCCATGGTACATAAATATATGTCACATTTTCTTTATCCATTCATCCATGGATGGCCCCCTAGGTTGCTTCTATCTCTTAGCTGTTGTGAATAATGCTGTCATGAAATGGATGTGCTGTTTCTTTTAGAAAGTGATGTCTTTCCTTTTTGTAAAGTAATTTATTGATAATTCTGATAATTCAATCTTTGGCCTGCAAATATATAAAAGTTATTTAACCTATAAAATGGAAATGTCTCTCCCTCCCAACAAAAGGAGGTAGATGGAATCAGCAGGTTTTGACAACACTCCTCCATTCTCCCCTGTCCAAAGTAGATATGAGGAAAAAAATACTGAAGATTCTATTTTTGTCACCACTGAGACTTTATATTCTGAGAAAATCAACAATCTGTAACAGTCCTAAAATGAAATCTCATTGGCACTTCACTAGACAAAACAGAAAATCAGTTGGCAAAAATTGAATTAGGTGGATCAGGACCCCAGGACCCAAGATCCAACATTTGGTTCTGGTATCTAATAACTGTGTGGCTTTGAGCAAATTACTTACCTTCTCTGAGCTTACTTCCTCACCTGTAAATTGAGGTTTGAAACACTCACTTCTTTCAGGACTGTTGCACTGATAAGAGCCACGCACATAAAAACTGTTTTAAGAAATACGTCGTTTTAAATTCGATTACAATATTTTTAAAAGATCCATCAAAAAAATTTAGTAAAGGGAATAAAAACTACTATTTAAATCATCTTAAAGCCTAAAATTAGCTATCAAAGTGAAATTATGTACTATATATCTACATACCATAAGGTATCCATGAGTAGGCAAAGACAGATAACATACACAGTCTCATCTTGGTCAAATTTGGTTTCCATCAGACAACCTAACAAATTCCAATGTAAGCTTCCACCCAGCCAACATTACTTGGAAATGGATTCATCTTCCGCAAAATTATTTCCTTCCACTGGCACTGACCCATCACCACAAACATCATCTAGTTTTTTCAGAGCACTGAATTAGTAGCTGGATGCAAGAGCTGAAGAACGTCTTGAAACATGGCCATATTGTATCACACAGACTATAGCTTGGAAAAATATTACTTTTCACAAACAAAAAACTTGGCTAGAGAAAGGGGGGAGAGAAGATTAAAACAAAATATCTCCCAGAAAAAAGTGTAGAAAAAGGAATTGAAACAAAAACACTGAAAATTAAGTGTACTCAAGCCTTGTGTATTGTTGCTGCTTCCAGGAGATGCATTCTGAATATAACAAGATGAATTTCAACAGACCATGAACCAGAGATTTTCAACATGATAAAGGGGAAACGATATATATTCAATTTTTACAAGCACTGAGTGAGCAGAAAACTGAAAATTCTTCAGCTGCTGATAATGCACTGATAGAAGTGCATCCCCCGACAGAATTCCTAATGAACTGCCAGAAAAATGGAGAAGTATTAAACAAATGGAAAGAGCTAATAATTATCTGTAAGCATGCGAACATGGATCTCTTACAATTTCTATAGTCATTTTCCTATTTTTGAATGAGATAATCATTAAAGATCATTTGAATAATTTATTCAACCATTTACAATAACTTTAAGAGTCCTCAAAGATAACGGAAAATCATAAAGTAATATATGTAGGAGATAATGTAGAATACCTACTATTTATTGAGGTCCTACCACATGTCAGATACCATGATAGGTGCTTCACATTCTTCCCCACTACCCCTCTCTCAGTAACAAAGAGGAAAAGACACAGTGTTATTATTCACATTTTACAGATCAGGAATCAGAGGAGTTAAATAATTTTCCTTACAGCAGTCCTGCCCTGAGTCCTGCATAATTTTTAACATATTATCCATAATCACTGACTCTGACACCAAATTGAGTGGAATAGTAAATACTCCAAAAGTACAGAGGATAAGCAAAAACTAAATTTATCTATGAATGGAGGAAATTAAATTATAGGAAAAGACTAGTTATGCTTAATATAGAAAAATCAAGGTTCATAGTGGACCACAGACTCTGAGAAAACCAGATGTGATGAGAAATAAGAAAGAAAAGAAAGACTGGAGAATAAAACAGAATTATTTACTTGAAAAGTTTATAATCTTTCCTTTGGAAGGCTATGTACCCACAAAGCAACTTCTGAACCCATAAATACATACAGATAAACATACAGGTGGTCTTATAAAGGTCAGAATTCAGAATCAGAATTATGAACTCAGACCAGTATACTATGACACTAATTTGTTGCTCACAGCCAGTTACATTTAAATTCTCTACTCTTAAATCTCAATACAACATTTTTCATGCTTTTTATCTAACATGCCCAATGATCTAAATGAAATTTTAATATTTCACTGTATGGCAAAATTCCACAACATTTAATTCTTTACATCTGACTGTAAACTATTTCTTTTGAATTACATTCATTCTTTCTTAGCTTAATTCACTGAGTTAAAGATGCTCAAAAAGGCCAGGACTGAGTCAAATGAAACACTAGATGCCAGGATTGGGGGCATCCTACGGTTCAAAGTATGGCTTCCCTAGTCAGGAAGTCACTGTGGATATATTAAGGGAAATAAAAACAAGCATATTTGGTTTTTCTGTGACTTAAGAGGTCTACGAGGAAATGGGCAAGGGAACCAGAGGATAAAGATCAGCAGGCACATATTTGAAATGATATGTGTACAAGGTTATTCATTACAGCATTGTTTATACAGCAAAATACTGCAAACAATCCAAGGGTCCATCACTAGGGAGCTCCTAAACAAACTATAGCACATCTATACAATAAAGTGGTAGGAAGTTGTAAAGAATAATGAGGAAGGTCTCTTTATCCAGGTATGGACAGATTTCCAATTTAAAAAGCAAGATACAGAACAGAGTATATAATATGCTCTGAATATGATATGCTTTAAGAAAGCAGGGATTATAAAACATATATTTGCATATGTTTGCACAAAAATAGAATACTCAAAAAACTAATAAAAGTGGCTTCATATACGGGACAGTGGGGAATAGGGTAATGGAGACAGGGACAGAAAGCAAGATTTCTCACTCTGTATCTTTTTCTGTCATGTTGATGTTTGAACCTTCTGAATGTATTAGCTACGAAAAAGTAAAATAAATAGATCTGCAGGCAATTAGAAATTGATAGAAACTTTTTATAACATGTAGTAATCATAAATATCACTGCAGTCTAGAAAGATTTGTTAAATATTTTATGAAAAGTAGCTACCTATAGGGCATAGAACAAAACTTCAAGAATTTGATGAGAAAAGAAGAATAATTGCCAAAGTATGCTTCTAGGAAAATCCTACTGTAGTGCCATTGCTAGGAAGACTCCAGGGAGTTGCTCTCATTTTCAGAAATGCATCTCTGAGGCTGTGCCTTGCAGACACACAATGGCAGCTGCCTTTAGGAAGGTAGCTGGAAAAACCTAAAAGTACCTGCTATTGTCCAAAGCAGCAGCTTCCCTTCAGGACGCTCCCCAATCTCATGAATACCTTCCAAACTCAGTAAAAAGGAATGTGAAGTAGACAGATTCAAGAAATGAAAATGACAACAAAACCCAGAATGACAGAAGAAACTGGATGCTAAAGTTCCTCTGATGTCATCTGGATATTGAATATGACTGATCAGTGTCATTTGGGGTTAATCACAGGCTACTTCCCAGAGGAAGTGAATTTGAGCTAAGGTTTGAAGGTGACAGAAGGGAAATGAATGCCAAGTTAACAAGAGATGAATTGCAGTAAGATTTCACAGAGCTATGTGAATAGATAGAACAGTGGCACAGAAGCTGAAATGTGGGCAACTGTAATGGCATGCATTTAAGGGAAATGAATATAAATTACCCTTGGAGGATGATCAAGGATGATCAATTGGCTACAAGATGTCAGTTACAACCTAAGAAGAGGAACTGTTGGCCACTGATGACTATTCAGTAACAATTACAACCTAATATACTGCGGTAGCCCAGAGGCCAACAATAAACTGAAGGTAATCAGCTAAGTTCATAAAAATGTTTCTCTCTCTCTCTCTCTCTTTTTTTTTTTTTTTTTTTTTTGCGACAGAGTCTCACTCTAGCCCCCAGGCTGGAATGCAGTGGCAGGACCTTGGCTCATTGCAACCTCTGCCTCACAGGTTCAAGTGATTCTCGCGCCTCAGCCTCCCGAGTAACTGGAATTATAGGCACGCACCATTATGCCCCATTAATTTTTTGTATTTTTAGTAGAGACGGGGTTTCACCATGTTGGCCAGGCTGGTCTCATACTCCTGACCTCAAGTGATCCATCTGCCTCAGTCTCCCAAAGTGCTGGGATTACAGATGTGAGCCACCGGGCCCAGCCAAAAATCTTTCTCTCTTAATATACAATTCTGAAGTATGTTTGCATCTGGTATCCCATCTTAAATCTGGACCTCAGCCCGTGAAAAGCTGAGGACAAGTTAGAGGAGAGAAACTACATTGATTAAGATATGGAAAAGCCCAGAAGACCTATAAAGACTGGAAGCCCTTTGTCTAAAATAATGAAAGCTGAGACAAGCAATGATCAAGTTCTTGTTACCTTCAAACCTGGTAAATGTGAGAAATTAAAGGTAGTAGTCCCTGTAAAGTATGTGGAAAACTTAGAGAACTCATCATCCCTAGATGAGATACATGCTGAAACTAAAAGTAACTTCGAAAGAGGTTTAGATTCATAGGAAAAGCATTCATGACATACTATTACTAGAAATCAGGACCATTTGTACTATGTTCCAAGGGAGGAGATCTTGGACTGTCCATAATGTTTTGGCCACATTGGCAAGCAAAGAACTCACGATGCAATCTTACCTCTATCTCAGTTCCTATGTCAGCTGGCAGGGCTGACAGTGGGGGGCATTTTAAAGACAGATAATGTAACCCATAAAGCAGAGCATTAGGGAAGCACGCACAACGTAATTCACTACCAGTCTCTGCCCACCACTGTACTGGGCTGCACCATCTTCTCAGGACTGTAGAAATAAGTGTAACTCTGAGAAAACAACCAAAACGAATCAAGCATACCAAATCAAAGGAGGTTAGGAAATCTATATAATTTAATCTTAAGAGAGCAAAATAACATGAAAAATTTCTCAGTTGATTAGGTAGAGAAGGTAATAACCATCTTTTTAGAGAAAATCAAAGTCCCTAAAAGTTAAAATTAGAAAGAATTGCCTACAACTGACATTAATAACACTTGCTAAGGGTAAGTGCATTAACTGAACACTTATTAGTTGCTAGACATTGTGCAAGGTGTTCCAAATTCTTTAACTCAAGTTTTTTCCTCTTCCTTTTGATTGTTACCTTTACAGAAACAAACAAACAAAAAACAAAAACACCTAGATAATTTATGGAGGTAAGTTGGAGTTCCATGAATTTAACTTCATGATGATGACTCATTGAGACAATAAACTATGTGTGCCGGAATATTCACTAAACACGTAAGATGTTTTCTCAAAAACCTATGTTTTTGGAGTCTTTCACGGCTTTCTAGGAACCAATTATTTTCTCCTTTCCAGGCTTATGGCATGTATTTAAACTATCCTTAATTTGCTGAATACTAACAATGAGCATTACTCTGAATTTAACACTGGTTAATCTTCGGAAAGAGGTGTGAGCTCACAGAGGAGGCAAAGAAGGAATGGTGATTTATGATCACAGAAAATGTGCACATTATTAATGCGACTCAAAGCCAAAACATGTTTCATGTGAGAAGCTGTTTTCAGTCTCCATTTAATGCAGGAGTTAAATTTGGAAAATCCACAGGCACCTCACTTAACTGTCTATAACCTGGCTTTTCATAAAATGTTTGTAACTCTGAATATTGATGAGGAGTATATTGATGAGGCAGAATCTGGGACTTCATTACCTTGACACAGGTTTGTTAATGTATGTGGATGTGTCATCCCAACAAATAACCATTCCAAGAAAGAAAAAGTCACAATAACTATGGGGTAAAGATAAAAATCAAAGCCTATCAAGCCTGCCATTAGAAGGGAAAGTGGAATTGCTTCTCATTTTTTGGTCAACACTTAGGAAACCCAGAAAATCAGGAACAAAACAAAGGAACATTCAAGCTAAATGAAAACAGAAGTTTCAGAGCCCATATACTTTGTTCAGTAGAACAGAAGTAGAGTGAGCTGTGCATTTTTCCCTCCATCCCCCAAACACCTCACAGGCTGGGGACAGGACTAATAATCTGACTTAATTACATGGTAATACTTATCTGGATTCAACTAGAAATCCTCAAACTGGTCCTAGGTTACAAACTGAGAAAGGAAAGGAAAGCCGATTTGGGATTCTGGAAATCGGAGCAGGTTCCCAGTGGTTAGACGTGGCAGAGGAGAATAGAAATGATCACAAAGGAGGAAAAAGAAAGAAAGAAAGAAAATACTAATTAGAAGAGCACAGTGACTAGAGGCCCTGGGCTTTGGGATAAAAAGCCCTAGATACTGGCAGGAGGCAGGAGACGCAGCCATCTGGGAAAAATCATAAAAAAGTCAGGCTAAACCTACAGACCTCCAAGGCTCCCGAGTGCATTTCAGTATTAGCAAGGAGTTCGATAAATGGTGTTCTTAATGAGGGTCCTGGTTCATTGAGAAAACTCACCATACTTTGTCAAACCATGTCTTGTAATGACTGTGACATTTTAGAACACTTGCAATGAGAGCAGTTATAACTGTTTCATTGTTTAAAGGATTAAGCAGATTTAGGCAGAACTCCTCCTTCCTGGACACTCTAGATGAATTAGCCACTGTAAGGAAGGTTGTAGTTCAAGGTGCATCAAAGAGTCACTACTCCTTTTAATGGAGTTTTTCCCCATTCCAGTCTTAGCTTAGAAAGGAAATAATATACAGAGTTAAATGTAGTTTCTCAAGGAAATATCATGGCAATTTTTGTCCCCCACTTTCATATAAATTTAGAGGCTTTTCTAAGTGACAGGATAAATCACTGTCTCTGATACATGAGGGTTTATACTTAACTGAGATTAATAGGCCGTACCCCAGGAGAACAGCGTTCTCATTCTGAACAATACATGTGAACCAACGGAAAGGTTCCATTTTAGTCATTCACTTCCATAAAATGCAAGTTCATTTCAATTACTACTGTGGCTCACCTACTAACGACCGGCCCCAACAACATACAACACATTAAATCACCAAATTTGTCATCAGTGTTTTACATGTGTTTCCTATGCTTGGTAAAGTACATTTACTGAGAGCAAAGAATGTTAGAAGTGGAAGCAAGCTACAGACACTACTCTCGTCTGTCCTGACACTCTAACCGTGAGGAGTTGTGACTTATGTTAGCAAGTGAAAATTGGTAGGCATGAAATTTCTTTTACAAGAGCAAGCCAAAATGATAGCAGAAATTTACTTTACATGTATAGTTTTACAGAGTGGCCCTGTGGTTCCTGCTCATAAAACAAAGTGAGTTAATCTGCTTTGCAAGAGACAATGACCTTTCAAAGCAAGCTGTGATAGGTTTATCCCTTACCTTACAAAAAGAATATCAGTTCTTTAGCAAAACCATAAGGACAAGGTAATTTTGTAAGGACTAATTCAGGTACTCCTTTTTTCAACATGAAGTACACACATTTCTCAAATCTTTGGGGACATGAACCAATATTATTCTGCAATATGCATTTAAAATTCAGATAATTATTGGACAACTAAGCATCTATAAAAGAATGGCTATTCCCAGTCACTAATATTAATCTTTTATTTATTTATTTATTTATTTATTTAAAGAGACAGGGTCTACCTCTATCACCTAGACAGGAATGTAGTGGTGCTATCATGGCTCACTGCCACCTTGCACTCCTGGGCTCAAGCAATCGTCCTGCCTCAGCCTCCTGAGTAGCTGGGACTATGGGCTTGCACCTGGTTGATTTTTTTTTTTTTTAACCGAACCAATTTCCTATCTTAAAAGTCACAAGAAGAGCACATTGGTTGTGTGGCTTTCATATCTTACTTCTCAGCAGCAATAAGAAATAAACAGGAGCTGGAAGAGAGAAACAGAACACTAGTCTCAGTGAAGGAAATAACTTAATTCAGCACACTGCTCTACAAGCATCTGTCTTTGGTCTCACTGTATTCAAAAAATAACATGGAAAAAGGAATGGAGACATGAGTAACACATATAAGAAAAAAATAATTAGAACTTAAAAAAATAAATATCGTAATGAAAGTTGCAACCCACTCGCCGTGCAGACATGTTGGAACACAGATCTGTACCATCTATATTCATCACTGCCAGGCATATTAAAATAGAGGCAGAATGTCAGTGGCAGGAGTTGGCATGTGTACGAAATGTTTAAGCGCCCTACATGATTCTGATCTGCCCCAGTAGGTCAAAAATCACTCACCTATTCACATCACGGTAGTTTACTCAGTGGTTCATTGTCTCACTTAGTGCTTAACTGTGGGATGTTTTCATAGGTCCACTGGCACCTAACTAGGTTCAGTCTGTGTTCTAAGTCTCCCCCAATCTACAAATGGTTATCTCCTGCCTATTCATACGCACCTGCACACCAGCAGCCTAATGACAGTGGCCTAAACTAGTTAAACTCATAACTGTTTGCTTTTGATCAAAAAGGGCAGCAAGAAAAGGGCCAGTGGTTCCACTGTGAGGAAAGCCATGTGGGACAAATTAGGTGCCGCTGTAAGATTTAAAAGCTCGGGGGTGGGGATGGGGGGGAAGCAGAGCTAACTAGAGGCAGCTGTTAGGATGTGGTTTCTGTGTTTATATTCTTCTCCTTCCCCCCTAATGCCTCTTATGGGTATTAGGAAGGAAAGCATATATATGACCCAGCAGAGAGGATCAGCTCTCTTGACTGTACATGATGCTGAGACCATAACTCAGCACATTAGAGACAAAAGTTACCTGGCAGGAGAATGAGGTAAACCTTTATTTGAAATTTTTTTGCAATCTTCTTTTATCTAAACACACGAATACAGCAGAAAATTGCACTGTTAGCAGACGGCTGTCATGATAACAGTGAGAAACCCTAAAGGAGCAATAAACCTGAGCTACCTAGAGATTTAAGGCTGACCTACCAGTCTGCAAATGGTACATCCTGTTGCTGTTATGACCTTTACTCCCACCCCCTGCCACCCCAACAATTCCACCTTCAAACTCTCAACCCAAAATTGCAATATGGCCCATTGCCAGCACCTTTCTCTTCTTTGGGGTGCAAAAGTGATTCTGTTGATCCATACGTATTTCAGCAGGCTTTGACTGAGAATTAAAGTCACATACTATTTAAATAACACAGAGAATGCATTGTTCTTACAAGAACCTCCCTTTTCCCTGCCTGCCCCAACCTCTCTTCCCTTTAATGTTGTCCTCAATAACAGGCTTTCTTCCCCCTTGTAAAGCCCATACGGGGCACTGGGAGGAAGCAGGGGGAAGGCAAGTATTTCTATTTCTCTTGGCACTGAATAAAATGGCTTTCCAGGGGATGGAGTATCACTCTCATTTTAATAAAACTCCTGTTTCCTGTATAATATCATTCAGGTCACTTCAAGGTGAGAAGGTGATCAAAAACAGAGACAAGAGCAGTGGACTACACTTGTGAATAGCACTCAACAGGGTCCACACGCCCCAAATCAATGCAGCATGACCAAGTCCTCTGCCCAATCATCCAGCTACTCAAGTATGGCAAATCTTAAGAATTCCATGTGCTCAAATAGCTGCTGCAAATACTTAAGGCAATGAAGCCACTTTTTACTTTTTTTTTTTTAAAGTCCTTTTTTAAAAAAAAGTGTGATATTATCACCTGTAACATATCACCTGTAAAACTGTGGTATTATCACCTGTAACATAATGAACATTAAAACTGATTTTCACCAGCTCATATGATTTGCCTACACATAAAGCTTTAATGCAGAGTAAAGAACAGATTAGAATAGCATTGGCCTTAACTTTTAAAATAGCTTTTCTCTTCCTACTGGGTGAATGAGCACATGAAGCCACTTGATTCTCACAGGGAAACTTAATTCCTTCCTCATTCTCTGCCATCTGTCCATCTACCTGTTTTGTATTATTTGAAATTGCTGTGATGCTGTGCTCCTGCTACTCTACCCAAATCATAGACACACACTTGCATGTACAACACATACACACACACACAGCTAGTAATGCAGTATGGCAGAATTTTTATCTAAACCACATATTAGCTGTATGACTTTGGAAGGTTACATAATATCTCTAAAACTTCAGTTTCCTCTTCTACAAAATCAAGATGGTAATTCCTGCCTTGTAGGGCTCCAAAATATCACAGCTGTAGTAGGCACTCTATAAATACTAATTCCCATCTTTTCCCCTCTCTCTGTGAACAATGCACTCTGATATCCTTTAAATACAGACTTTACAGATCAATGAATAGAAAAGGGTTTCTCCTGGAGTTTCTGATTCCAGGAATAGTCCTAATTTTTTTCTCTCCATTGTTAATTTCTTAAATACTTCTTACCCCTTCTTTCACAAATCTGTATTCTCCTATCCTAGGTGGATTGATACTTTCTTTGTTTCTCTATCCAATCTTTCTCAAAGGTACAGAGATCTAATATAACTATATTAATAATAGGTACCCAATTGAAAGAAAAACATGAATATAGTCACCCTGCCATTAGCCTTGGGTTTCAAAGTTGTGTTTAAAATGCTAAAACTCTGCCACTGCATTGAAAACCAATATGAAGTGTATATCCTAAAAGAGATTGTCTGCAAATACAAATGAAAACATTTCTGAACCAGATTGCTATGACTAATAACACACTTCGATACCTTAGAATAGAAAATGTTGGAGGTTTATGATCCTTCTCCCACCCCGGATGGGAAGCACACTCGCACACACTGAAATAAAACGGTGAGTAGGCTAACTCGCTGCCTTCTGGAGAGGGCACTGCACACATTTCTCTTCCTTCTCCAAACATTTGCAGTAGAGTTTCAGCCCAGTTAATCAATACCTTAAAAAAACTGTTTTAAGACAACACTGTCTATTTTGCTTTCTGGCCATTTCAGGTACAAACCTTTAAAACGAATTTTTTTTTTTCCACAGATTTCAGATTTTCCAAACCTGTATTACAAGTGATTTTTAAAAATCTGTTGCTACAGTTTACATCAATACTCCTCACGACAGAGATTATGATATTTGGTAGCCCAACTTGTATCTTTTCAGCTAAAAATTCAAAGATGGTCTTCTTTTTTTCCTTTACCTCTCGACAAAGTTTCTCCCAAACTTGCTATGGGGAGTGGAGAGGGAGAGGTGGGAGGGAGTGTATGACCACAGGAGGGAGGAAAGCAAAAAACAAATAAATCTTCAGTGTCACAAAGGGCCTCACCTTGCTTACTGTGCATGACCCACATCTATAAAAAGACCTGGACCAGACAAACCTATTACATCCTTCAGCATTTCCTCCTCCCCCTAACACTTCTCTCATAACCTTCCAAAGCTGCCACCTTCACAATAAAATGCAGATAAGCTGTCAGAGCCTGGTAGTCCAAGCGATCTACTCTCCATCTGCTCGCAAATTGCACGGATTTTTTTAAAATTCAGCACCATATGAGGAAAACAACGTTCAGCAACGTCAAAACGAACACAGACTGAGTTCTTCTCTGAAGAGGGCTGGCAATGTTACATCACTGCTGCTGCAATTAATTCTGAAGCATGAGTTGTACTTATCATATAGAAACGTGTAACTTTCCCTGAAGCAAAGGCTTCAGAAACTAAATGACAGATGCCGGCCTCTAGGTATCTTGTTTGCTGCTCAGAAGGCTTGCTTCTCAGTTCAGTCCCCAAATGGCTCTGCCATTCTGTGATTCACATTGCACCTCCTCTTGAGCAACTGTGTTAGGAGACTTGATGCAGCCATCGATGCAACAAAATGAAGACAGATTCCCATGCTATGGCCCACAGTCTCATACACAACTTAAAATGCTAAGCCTCATTCATAGTAAAAATTCACTGCTCAAACTCTAGTTTTCCTTCTCGTTCATGCAGACACTTTCAAATGTTATGTCCCATGTAGACAGATCTTTCTGCCTGCTTATCTCAGCTGAATATGTTCTTTGCAAAATATTCTTTTTGTCCCCTGCATGTCATGGTGCCAGGAGGCCACCAGTAGCAAGGTCCTGAGCTCCCAAGAGAGAGGTCCCTTAAAGCAGGAGATGGAGGCACCAAGTCAACTATAACTTCATGGCTGTGCTTTATCTCCCTGCTGGGCAAGACACATTCATGACTTCACGGCTGGGCTCACCTTTCACAAAGTGTCAGCAGAGCTGCATGTGGCCACAGCCTTCACCCTTTATCCACAATGGCATTAATGATGGCCCCAAGCAGGCTGGTCCCAAGGCTCGGTTTATTCCAGAAGCTGAACGAAGAGATCAGTTTCTGTGAATGTCCAAATACCCAGCCAACAGAACACTTTATTAGAATTGGGAGGGCTCTAGGCTTTTTCATTAAACCCTAAATAGTGGCTTTCTAATTGTGACATATTCAATAAATGGAGCACTACAAAACTTCCTGGTTGCTCTCTTCATCCACTGAATTCTGAGTGTTACACTTCTTCCTGTAAAACATGGGCCTTGCATATTCCATACGCATATGTATACAGCTACAATAATTTATAAAAGAAAAAATCTCAAATAATCAAGTGGCTGTTAAATTAAGTAAGAAGGAAATTGGAAGAAGACCAGCTAAAATTACACAATGTAATTAAAAGGGTATCCCCTCTACATTTCTAATAAAATGCACTTGGTTGTTATCATGTATGGTTGGGTACAGTCTCTACCCCAGCATTCAATATCACACAGAGAAACAAAAGCAATGAGAATTTACTATCAATAATTTCCATTCACTTAAGCAACAACCAAAATCTGTCATTACTAAAATTACCTATAAGACTGGTAATTAAAGCTAACTGTCTGCCATGACAGCCCTCCTCCCGTCTTCCCATGACTTGGCCTCCTTTGATCTTTCTCCCCTGGTTATTAACATTAGTGGCAAAAGTAGTAGATCCACATCAAAATCAGAAAAATAATTCCTAAGCAGAAGAGGTCTTAAAACACGGCAAGTGTCCCCGGTGCTGCTCCATGCAAAAACAGGGAAGAAAAATTACCGCAGAGCCCATGTGAGAGCTGGAGGCTGCACCACCGAAGTCGCCTCACCCTGCGTCCACCACTCCAGCCTCAGTGCTATGCAGAGAAAACGGATCTCTGCTAAAATTGTTTCTTCCTAAATTTACCTGCACCACACTAGCCATGCTTCTCAAGGCCACAGGCCTCCAAACACACAGTCTTTGTGCCTTCCACCTTAGCACTCCTCCAGCCACCGTGCCCCTGCCCGCTGCCGAATAAGATGACTGAATGGTGCCTCTTGAAAGGTCGTGATAACAAATCCAATTTACGATTCTCAAAGGGACAAAAACAAAAGGTGGAAGAGTCTGAATCAGTGAAAAATTATATTATCATTTAATTGTATTCATCAACAAGATCACCTCTCATTTAAGAATGAGATAGATAGCAATGCTCAATAGAAAGGGAAGGGGGAAAATTGCAGGGTGGGAGTGGGAGGGAATCCCACCTGTCCTTCAAAGTGTAACCCCGAGTTAAATTCTCTTCTATTATTTCTGTCCTTAAAATAGTCAGATAGCAAGATGTTCAAAGGAACACAAAGCAGTATAGTAGAGCTGCCTTCTTTCAAAGGGGCCAGAGCAGCCCTTCGAAGAGTTATTCAGGTCACAGAGAAATTACACTTCTTTATGCATCTATAAAGAATTCACAGTTTTCCATTTTTATTAGCATTATTATAATATTGAAGGTTTTCAGGCATATCATGAGAGGAGCATTTACAGAGAAATGCTGAGCAGACCAGCCTCACGGCGCACCCGCCCCGCTTGAAGAAGTTCCACAGCCTGGCAGACATTTTGAAAAGCCTAATAAACACATAGCACTTCAACTGTTAATTTATATATTCATACAGCCAAACACATTACTTGAAAAAGCCAAGATTCAGTTGTTTTTGTCAACTATTAGACTCAACGTGATACTCTGTCTTTATGAAGGCAGACTATTTGGGGCCACTCTATTCCTTTGATAAAACTGTCATGCTATCATTGAATCATCACAAAACGTATCTCTTTTTTTAATCCTTTCTTAATCTTTGCAATTGAAAAACTAGAATTATCTTTTGATTATTTTTCAATGCACACAGTGTCAAAGTCCCAAGTTTCTGATATAAATTCCATGAATATTTGAAAAATTAATACAACTGTGTCACCCATTGTTCATTTTATTCACATCTCTTCTTGCCTTCTCCCTGGCACTTTTTCTAGCAGCCCTGAGCCTTCCATAGCGGCACCGAGGCATAGGCACATATTCAAAGGTAGAAGACCGAAAAGGTCATATAGCAAGCAGAGAATTTTCTAGCAACACAGGTTTCGATCTTTGCTATTTCAGTGTTATTCCCGCTGAGCCTCGCGTGCCAAGAATACCACTGGCGCTGTTCAGAGACACTCATGATGACTCAATGGAGAATCAGGCGACCTGGGCATTTAACTATGCGCCTATTCCCAATGATATTCTGTCTCAAATCATTTCCATCCTCATAGAAACATGAAAGTGGGGCAATGACAGATATGAAGCCCAGCATGAACTGCCTGGAAGAACTCTGCCTAGCAACACAGCTTTATCACTCCACCACGCATATGAAGCCAGAGCCCACCGACAAAAATAATGACATAAAAACCAAGCTGGAAATGCTATAGTTTAAGAAAAGCTACAAAAATTGTATCATAGAAGAGAGTGTTTAAAATCGTTTTACATTCAACCAGTAAGTACAAATGAAACATTAGTCGATATTTTAACCTACAATGAACCAAATATTGTGTCAGCATACACCTTCTTCCTATGTAAAATCACACATTTCCAACAAAAACCTATGTTTGTAAAATCCCACAGAAAACAAGGTAAAACAGTTCGCTCAAGTCTTGGCTTAGCGTATTCCTCAATATAGTAAAAGAGGGCTGGGATTAGTTTGATGACCCAAGTCCTGTATGTAAATATGTTAGGTTTTCTTTATTCTATTTCAGTGACACACACATAGATGTAGAAGGTTATTTCCTTTATTTTTCTCTCTGAGGATTCTGGGTTCTAATTGTGAATATGTGAATATGACAGGACACAGAGCATGAGCTTAGAATTTTTATTCACAGGAGATCTAAGTTTGTGCTACTGTGGTCACACTGATCTTTCTACTGGTTCCAAAGATAAATATTGGTGAGGGAGCAGGCCAGGACTGGGATGGGCATTTTTAGTATTAAAAAGGAATTAAATTAGCTAGTTGAATGCAGCATGAACCCAAGTCCTTGACTTGATTAGTAATGAAAAGCACACTGGTAGCAGTGAAGGAAGGAATGAATACATAAGGAGTAGTTATTTCAAATCATTTTCTCTGCTCGTTTTCATTTATGGAAACTAAATGGGTAACTGCTTCTGTTCCTATCTGCACAATAATTTTGACAACATATTAATATAACATTAACATAGGATGGAAAGTGGGAGTTAGCAATGATTAACAGATATCCTTCAAATGTATCTACTTTCTTCAGAAGTTAACAAAGGATTTGAACATAAATTCTACCATGTCTCAAATAGCATCATTCAATAGAAAGCATCTGCATGAAAATTATCTCGGGTTATTTTACTAGCACTACATTTATTTCTCTTATTCATTTCTGATGTTTCTTGGGACGCAAATTTTACTGATAAATATGTAAAGTTGATTATACCTTCTATATCGTTTATAATGAGTTGCATTACAACAACATAATAAAATTATATAGAATCCAGAAATACATGAATTATTGAGGAATGTCAGGTAAGACCATCTTATATGGCCTCCTCTGAACTCTTAAAAAACTAGACAGGTTACAACCAGGAAAGCCTATTTGTTGCTAGAAACTGCCATCAACAATAGCCCAAGCAAGCAAAAAACTGGTCAAGTAAAAATTCTTTTTAAAATATAATTTGAAATACAATTTTTTTTAAAAAAAGCACCCAAAATATCTACATTGATTAGACAGTAAACATAATTGGTAACTGTCAAGGCCCATACAGAATTAGTATTAAAAAGTTATCAATGAGAGCATGCTCTTTGTTTAGTCAGGATACAGAAGCAAACAGAAGCATATCACTGCAATGCACAGTGAAGAACTGGAACAAAGCTGTGAGCAGCTCTCCAACATAAAGACCAGGGTTGTGATATTCCCGTCAGTCACTGTATTAATACAGGGAAAGCCTACTTAATGAACTGCTGAGAATGGAACAGAGTCACAATGAGAATACATTTTGTGTTTACCAGACTGTAAAATCTGCAATAAGATCCCAGAATCCTCTTAGATGAATAAAAGTTAAAGGAAATAACCTTCTAGACATACAAACTCAGTAGCAAAACAGGGAATAAAATAAATAGTTTCCAAATAAATTTTCTGAAAGACTCATTACTTTGGCAAAAGCCAAAAAAATTGCTTCATCATCTACGAACAGTGACAAAGTAACACAAACAACTAAAGATAATTTCCTGAAAGACTTGAAACTCTAACAATTTTCTTTTGCAATAATAATAAAAAAAAAAAAGATGAAGGAAAACCTTGGGAAAGGCTGTGATTTTGTACGTTTTATTAACCAAGCATTATAAACTTGAATTATATCACTAAGTTTATTTGCTAGTTACTCATTTCTAAGTGTCTTACACTAATAAAAATAAAATCTCAAGTGTTTTATAAAAGTAACGGGCCTAGAAAAATTGCTGAGGGTATTTTTTAATATCATCTAAGTTGCTTTTTTCATGCCTATGGGGTTAAAGAAATGATATGTAAGTTATTAACTGTAATACGACCAGTGTAATTAGTACCACCAAATTAAAATAATCTTCAAGATATTTTAAATATCCTAAAATGGATGAAAACACCAAAAACTCGTTAAAAACTGATGCTTGGATGGCATAGCATGACCCTTGCTATATGAACTTCTGTTCTCTCTCCATTTCCTCCTGACAGATCATGCTTCTAGAGTGAAATGAATTAAAAACAATTTTCAACTGATTGATAGCTTTTTAAACACAGTGCACCTTGAAGGAAATCATTTACATAAAGTATTTCAAGAGTTACATTGCTAAGTTAAAAATCAACGTAAATGACCCCAATAAGAGATTCCTGAATCACTAAGTAATTTCAAATAAATGAAAAGAGAATGAAAGGCATTTTTCTCACTGGATGATAGACTCCTGATTAAATCTTCTTCTGACACTAAAGCAGGTCTTGCAGTTCTAACAGCTCTTCATTTCCACTAAGGTCATCATGAAAAGAATGATTATCAGATAAACCCAATCAGAAAAGACTCAAAAGTTTTCAGAGGCTCCATTTCCATACGATTTCTAGGCATCCTGATTGACAGTTTTGTAAAACATAAGGATAATTAAACTGACATGAAAATCACTACCCTGCATAAATCCTAAAAGCAGTTTATCTAACCTTTTGATCCTTAGAGAACTCAGTCGTCCTAGCACCTGTTCCTACTCACCATCTAATGAACCTTCAAAAACAGATTAACACCCAAGTATCACACCCTGTATAGTTTACACACATAATCCATATCCCCACAATATCATTGCTGTGCCCATTACACAGATAATGCTTCTTGCTGGAACTAGTTCACGACAACTTCAATCTCTTCCCCAGGCATAAGACAAAACTGGATGGATCTTCCAGAAGGAAGCTTTGTGATACTGAGAAAAAAATTAAAATTTTACTTTTAAACCATAAACCAACTGAATATTTGACATATTAACATAGTGTTAACAATGTTTAAATTTCAAGAGTTTTCATTACATCAGGTAGTATTTTAAAGAATGTCAAATCATATACAAAGCATTACCTTATGTGAAATGTGCAATTTATTTTTAAATTATCATTGAAATATGTTGTTAAAAATAAGTTAGCCATATGAGAAAATACTCAGTTTTAGATGGTTTTCTCCCAGGTGAACGTGTTCAGACTATTTGTCATGTGTCCATTTATCACTCTATTTTGAAGGCAACACACACATACCATCTTTGAGTACCTGCAGCTGCCTCTGGAGAAGTCTCTTCTCCAAGACCAATGGGTTATCTTAGCTTTCAGGATAACCCAAGATCTGGGTTATCTTAGCTTTCAGGATAGTCATGCCAAGACATTCACATGAATTTCCTGTAAGACTCCTGGTTGTGTCACATTTTCTCTCTCAAAAATCCAGAAGGAACTTTTGAATATTTGTGCCATATTAAAGCAAGAAAGGCAAAGATCCAAGTAATATAATAAACAGATCTTATTAAGAAGTTATAACATAATGAGCACTATATATAAATGTTTAATTCTTTAACAAGTATTTCTTTAAAGTGATACCAAAAAATTCTGCCATATGTTTAGAAAGCTCAGCTTTTATTACCATTTCCTTTTCAGACATGGGATTTTACTTTATCTTTTTCTATTTCAGACAAATTATTTAGGAGCCACAACTGTTTTGATGTTGGAAAATACCTATGTTAACTGCCAAAAGAAAATTAGGTTATCTACTAGATTTTCATGCAAAAAACATTGAGAGAAATAGCCAAGTTCTGCTTCTAAAAAGAAATTACCACTAACCTCATTTCTCTTCCACCTTTTAAAAAAATCTTTAAAATGACAAGGTAATCACAAATTGGAGTTTTAAGGGGCACCTGAGGCTTGTCAGACTAAAGTAGCATATTAACTATACTCATTGTGGCACCATGGAAGCCTCAGTTTTTATCATTTTGATATCCCCTCTAGGGTTTCAATCTTCTCTCTTGGAGCTCAATCATGTTCTGTGATGCTCTGTTCCGTCATGAGGATGCGAGAGAATTTCTATTTAAAAAAAATTCAGGTGGAGGGGGGAGTGGTATCAGGCAGTACTGATTGAGAAGGCATTCCGTGATGATCCCTATTTTCAGTTAAAATGCGCACTTACAGTTTTGGATTTAACACCCCTGCCTTTGCAGTCAGACAGTCATTTAGCTGGAGTCAATCAAGCGTATGATTAGAAATAATAACTCACAAGCAATGAATTCAAAAAGATTAGATCTTTGCCGAAATGCACAAGTACAGCATCCCATTATGCATCCTTTCCTCTCTGGTTTCTAGAGAGCAGACCAAAAAACAAACAAACAAAAAAAATTCTTTTGCACTCTAAAAGCTTGCTTCACTTAAAATCTGACTAATCATTCTTTTATCTCATGACAAAAAACCTCAGTCAGTTGGAGATATAATCAACACAAAGGGAGGGGTCACTCGTCCATCTTTTCTTCCCTCCTGTTATGGCAAAAACTGTGCTTTACACTGAATGAATGGGTCAGAAGTTAGACACACCTTGTTTACACAAAATAAGAAAGATAAATAGACTATGGTTAAAACTCAAAGATAATTAATATACAAAACAAGAAAGAATAATTTTGCATTTATAAATTATTCTTCAAATTACATTTCATTTCAAGGTTCTGGTATTATATTTAAGCAGGGGTTTAGAGAGAGAGAAAAACTATGTTTGGATTTACTAAGTATTATATGGAAATCAGTAACCCAAGTTCAATCAAACCTTTCCATGTAGTACCTTTGATCAAGTCAATAGGATTTAATTTCAATAAAGAAGTTGGGAGAATTACAGCAAATTATAAGATTTTATTTTATGTGGTACTTTATCTTTAATCAGAGCACAAATAATTCACAGTCAACTGTGCTAATAATGGGTAGAATGATTCCAAAGGGGAAAAGATTGACAAAAATGATAAATATTTTGCTTTAGAATATAATATAGAGGGGATGGGTTGATTTGCCTTCCCAGCTATGCTTGGTTTAGGCTGCACTACTGCAGCACACACTGATGACACTAACATAATTCATACAAATGATGATAGCAGAGAGCAGCCTGGGACTTGAAAAATTTCTGCAGATAAATCCCAAGGCTGAATAAACCACATGTGGGTAACTGAGAGCTGATGCAGTATAGGAAGTATACATGAATAAAGTCCATGCACACTCTTTTAAAAAAATAAGTAAATAAATAAAAATAAAATTCCAGAGCTTCTCGTGTGTGTGTGTGTGTGTGTGTATTCTAGACAAAGGAAGAAAGAAAAGAGCCACATTTCAGTTGCCAGTAGAAAGTATCCTGTCAATTATAACAAGTATCTGAACAGTAGCTACATCTGGGCAGTTAGCTTCATCAGTAAATACTCATTACAAGTTGTAATCTTACAAAATTACACTGTGAGAACTTTTAGGAACCAATCCTTTTTATTCAACAAACAAAAGTCACATTTTTTCAAATCCAAATATTAATTTGAATGAGTTCAGGTCCTTTTGATTACATCTGAAAATAGCCAAACCTAACATTTCATTTTCTTCCAGGAGCCAATCAGGGAATCAATTTCTACTCCTTTGCCTGACCGTTATGTCTAAGGGCAGAGAGCACATTAGTAGTTTTGTGGAGGAAACTCGGACCCACCCTTTACTTACCTTTATGGAAGGATCACCAAGAACCAAATCTAAAGGCTTTTGCCCACTGCGTATCTTCAGCTTTAACACATAAAATATTAACCCTAATTCAGCAGATACCACTACTCTTATCCTACCTTACCATGAAATTTTAATCCATAAAAAAACTAAACATTACACATACATACACGTGCACATGCACACACACACACACACACACACACACACACACAGAGACAGAGAGAGAGAGAGAGAGAACCACAGGGTCTCCAAATACAGGAGAAAATGGAACTAGAACAGTATCTCCTGCTCACTCAACCACTAATTCTAGGAACATTCATTCTCTACCAACCAGATGCTGGTCACTGTTCTAGAAACCTGGAGAGATATCGAAATTGATAGAATAGATTTCTGCCTGTTCGGGGGAAGTTTGCTTTCTAATCAGAGAAGCAGGTAAAGGAGATATACCTAATGTAAATGACGAGTTAATGGGTGCAGCACACCAACATGGCACATGTATACATATGTAACAAACCTGCACGTTGTGCACATGTACCCTAGAACTTAAAGTATAATAATAAAAAAAAAGAGTCACCGCCAGCACCACTACCCAATGCTCACAACAGCTTTCCCCGCCGCCATTATCTGCAATTTCAGACATGACAATGAAGCGGGAAAGGAAGCAAAATAGGAAGAAAAGAAAATGCATATTGAGAGGCAAGTTTGCCTGAAGAGTTTGCACTTGTTCAAAAATAAATAGGAAGAACTGATAACTATTAACGCAATAAGTACTATTCTTCTTTTCTATCTTCTAGTGGGAGAACTGTGAGATGGGCAATGCAGGATGTGGACTGAATGCTCTGTTGGGGCTAGAGTGAAATTCAAATAGAAGTGGAAACAAAATATAGTTTAATTTTTTGCCTGACAGGAGGGCATCCACTTAAAGTAAGTGGACCTATAAAAAACTCAGATTCAAAAATCATGCATTTCAAGCTGGGCACAGTGGTGTGTACCTACTATAACAGCTACTCAGGAAGCTGAGGTGGGGAAGACTGCTAGAAGCCCAGGAACAGGAGACCATCCTGGACAACATAGCAAGACCCTGTCTCTGTTTTAAAAACAAAACAAAACAAAACAAAAAAACATGAATTTCAAGGAGAAAAAAAAAAAGACCCAGCACACAACCTACAGTCTTTCATTCATTCATTACACACAGATTTTCTGAGCTCCTACTATGTACCACGCCCATTCTTGGTACAATATCTTTATGTGCATAGTATACATGCAATCCAAAATATTCTGCCTGATCAGAAATTCTCCTCTGTTTCTTTTGAACAAGTAAGGCCAATGAAGAAATATTTGAGGCTTTCAGTGCTAATTTGATAATAAAATCTTGATGTATTTCAGTTACTTGATAATAGTAAAAAAATGTGTGAGCATGAAATTCATTTTAAACCAAATTCATTATATGAACTTGTGACATTCTCATGCACTGGGTTTTTTTCTTCTATTTCCAAACACTAATTGACAGCACTTGAAAACAGTGATTCAGCTTCCGCATGTCATATGATTCCCAGGGACTGTTGCTATATTCCTCAGGCCAGTAGACTGACAAATCAAAAGATAAGAAGTACCTCTCAGCTTGAATCAACTGAAATGTGTCAGAAAATACATTTGGCATAATCTTCAGAAATGTCAGATTTGGCGATGACAGGATAGGCACAGTTTTCCTGACAGTTTTAGCACACCAAAGTTTCAGAGTCCAGGTTAGAATGAGAAGGAAAATAACCACTTTTGTCTGCTATTTTGGAGAAAACTTATACAAAACAAGAGGAAATGTATGACATGCCACTTGAGTCTCTGACTAAGATGTTATAAAATGCCTGACTACCTAATTAATGGAATACACAACTTGGGAAAATGTCCACTAAGATTAAAAAGGAATGAGGTATCTTTTCATATTTTTGCTTAGAAAACCATCCTAACTCCTTCTCAAGGGATATGCCCAGAATTATTCCTCTTCATATTCCCAATGTGCCCATGCCAGTTGTGTACTCATGGTGTTGTGTTTTTTTTTTTTTTTTTTTTTGAGACGGAGTCTTGCACTGTCTCACAGGCTGGAGTGCAGTGGCGAGATCTCGGCTCACTGCAAGCTCTGCCTCCCGGGTTCATGCCATTCTCCTGCCTCAGCCTCCGGAGTAGCTAGGACTACAGGCGCCTGCCACCACACCCGGATAATTTTTAAAATATTTTTAGTAGAGATGGGGTTTCACCGTGTTAGCCAGGATGGTCTCCATCTCCTGACCTTGTGATCCGCCTGCCTCGGCCTCCCAAAGTGCTGGGATTACAGGTGTGAGCCACGGTACCCGGCCAGTTGTGTACTCCTATAAATGTGTGTCTCATGAGTGAAGTAACCAACAGCACTGAGAGAAACTGTTGAGAAACCAAAATTTAGCTGAATATATTACATAGCATACCTCCACTTGACCTTGCATGTCATCCATGCAAGCCTTGACAAATAAATTTTTTTTAAAAATCAAAGCAAATTAAAATACAAGAAGGTGAATTCTAATCTAAATCATGTTCCTTTCTGAATTCTACATCAGCTGGATTTTCTTTTTTCTTTTTTTTTTTTTAAGACAGACTCGCTGTGTCACCCAGGTTTGAGTGCAGCGGCCTGATCTCAGCTCACTGCAACCTCCACCTCCTGAGTTCAAGCAATTCTCCTGCCTCAGCCTCCCAAGTAGCTGGGACTACAGGCACGTGCCACCATGCCTGGCTAATTGTTACATTTTTTTAGTAGAGACGGGGTTTCACCATGTTGGTCAGGCTGGTGGTCTCAAACTCCTGGTCTTGCGATCCGCCTGCCTCAGCCTCCCAAAAATGCTGGGATTACAGGCATAAGCCACCGTGCCTGGCCTATCAGCTAGACTTTCTTCTGTCTTTCAGTAGCATCACCATCCTTAGCACCCCCCCACACAATCATATTCTTTACTAATCATGAATTACAGAAAAAAAAACAGCTTACTCGTTTCTCTAAGAGACAGTACACAGAGCCAAGACCTATGTTTCTACCTCTGGCTACAAAACTGTGACTCCCCCAATTTCCCATTTGTAAATAGATCTCCAAAAGAAATCAGCCCGAGGGCACTAAAAGGCTACAGATCTCGGCAGAAGCACTGTAGGCTGACAATAGCACACCTCAATGACCTTCTCAGATAGGAGATACAGAATGCCTTATTCAGACACTTCCTTCCAAGCCCTCTAACAACTCCAGCTCTGTCAACCTTCATCTGATTTTCATTTATAAATGAAGTTGCACAAATCTGCAACAATAAAGAATATTAACAAAATCTTTGTTAACATTTGGCATTTCTCATTTTCTAAAAAACAAAAACAAGATTCCCATTTGGGCAACTCCTAATTGTGCTGGCCACGTTTCATTTACTTTCACCACCAATTCAGCAGCAATCTGTCAATATTTGTACCGTAAATTACCAAATACTCTAAATTACTTATTTCAAACTGATTGTGCATTTACATATTTATGAACGTTATACACAGAAAGTTAAAAATCATTTCTCTATTGCCTAAGTCTATACAGTCTCCCAATGAGAGAAGTACCAAGTCAACTAAAAGAGATGGTTAAAAAATACATTTTTTTCTGACTTAATAATGGATTCTGTATTTTCAGTATTGCTTCCTTTTCAAGAGAGCAAAGTCAAATTGTTTTTCACTATATTTGGCAAATGCAACATAATATAAGAAAACACTGCAAAAGACCCTTATTCGATGTATTCCAAGAGTTAATTATTTCAGGAAATATACTCTTTAGTGAATATTTCTTAAGTATGAACTAAGTGCCCCCTACCATGCATAATTAAGAAAACAGGGTGGGGTAAAAGTTGAAAAGCCCCTCCTACTAACTTACAGACTAAAGGGAAAAAATACAGGCAAAAAATTACAATATAAAATAATTACTACAACAATGGAGTTTTATATGCAAAACTTTAGGTGCAAAGAAGCAGGAATAACTAATGTGACCTGAGAATTGAAGAATAAACAGGAACCAATAAGGTAGAGCAGAGGAGTAAGAAAAATCCATATTTGGATCATCATGTGTAAGAGCGTGAGAAAGAATGGAACATTAGGGAAGGGAAAGTAATTTGTTATGTCTAGAAAACAGTGGGCAGGAGGACAATGGTAAATATTAATATTAGAAGATGGGGCTAGAAGGTAAAGAACTGTCCTTTAGGAAATGTGGAACAATCCAAGAATTTTAAGCAAAAGAAAGATGTGATCAGATTCACACTTCTGAAAGGTAACTGTGGCAGACAGGCCTGGCAGAAGATTAACTTTAGCAGAAACATCTAGGAGAAAACAGATTGGGGCTGGAGTAAGGGAAGACAAAGAAGCACAAAGAAGCTATCAGACAGGCCCAGGGCTGGAAAGCCAGCTTCTGCTTCCGGCCCTCAGCACCGGCAAGGATCCTTGGAACAGGAAGCAGCACTGGGCCACTCTCTGCCTAGAAGTGGTCATTCTTCACAGTAGGGATGGGTACCTGATTGAAGGGCAAAAGAAAAATAAATGCCAAGACTTTCAATTTTAGTCTCTCAACCAAAAGGATCCCCCTAAAACAATGTGGCCTACTTAAGGTCCGGTTAACAAAATTTCATATCTGATTATATGAGGGAAGCCATGGAACACAAAGCTGTAGGAAATGCATTTTGAGACAGGCAAATCCTGAATCCATCTCCTGGCTCCACCCCTCTGAGGCAGCTGATCATGAGAGAGCTACTTTCCAATCTATTCTTATGTGTAAATGGGACTAATACCTAATTCACCAGTTTATTATGAGGATTAAATCAGCATTAAACTAAAAAACCTGTAATTATTATCACCATCACTATTAAATAACGATGGATAAAATAATGGGGGATAAAAAAGAGGAAGGAAAAGAGGATGTCACAGGTACTATTTTGGAAGATTTTAGTTGCTATTAACATAGAAGAAACAAGATGTGAGTTTGGTTTTGGATGAGCTGTCTTTTAAGGTGAAAAGAGATGGGTGTTGAAAACAGAGGCATTTAAATAGGAGGTAATATTGTCCTCCTCTACTTGACTTTGCCTTAATTTGATCATTTTCAGAACTGTAATGTAACCCTGTATAATTCTACTACTTTTTAACTGAATGCCATGGCTGCCTTAAAAAAAAAAAAAGACTCAGTTTTATAGGTTATTCCCCCTGGCAAGTAGGTGATCAAGTATTTACCAATTTGACAAGTCTAAATATGGGACCTACTAGAGGGAGGGAACGTCTTCCTCTTAATTCTTTTTTCTATCCTGCTGCCTAGAAGGTAAGTCTGATGTCTGGAGCCCTAGCAGCCATTGTGAGCCATAAGGACATAAACTATATCCTAAGGAATGGCAGAGTAGTGGGATTATCAACTGCTTTGTTACCCTAGCTGCACAGAATCACCCAGGAAGCTTTTAATAAAATATCCATGTCTCACCCTCAAATATCCTAACTGAACTGCTGGGTTGGGGTCAACATATGGATATTTGAGTATAGGTATTAAAACCTTTCCAGGTGAACAAAAATATTAAACTACGGTTGAAAAATCATTGATTTAGACACATCATTATCATCTTATATTATTTAGTATCTTATTCTATCATTCTGCTAGAATGGCATAACTAGTACTAAAACGGTAATAATGGCTACCACTTACTGAATATCTCCATTATGCTACTATGCTAAACTCCTTGCAAATCAGTTTACCTACATTCTCTAAGTCAAGCCTTGTAACAAAATCCTGATGTCAATATTATGATTTTCATTTTACTCCTTAGAAAATTCAGGTGGATTAAGTTTGAGTAATAGACTTGGAGTCTCAGAATTGAATACTCACAAGTATTGAAGCCCAGAACTGACTAAATGCAAGGCAGTCCTAACCATCACACAGTACTGCCTCCCCAGATGGGTTTTACTTCCTTTTATTTCATCTAGAGGTACCAGTGAAGACGCTAATGAGCAGGGAGATGGTGGGGCAAGGAGAAGAAAGAGGACACGCAATAGTTGAGATTCATCTCTCTGAATAATCAGTAGTTAATCTGACTTCTTGTTAATACTGAGTTTGCGTTTGTTTTCATGTAAATTTATTTCTGATCTAGGTCCAGAAATGTACCAAATACAGATTAAATTCCAATATATGAGTAGAAGCACCAAATCCTTACCTATTTTCAGCTTCCTGCGTTATAAATTTAAATAAATCATGTGAAATACATAGAAAAACTCTTTCTTTCCTAATGTTTAATGATAATTTATAGCCCTAGAACATTTGTAAATTTAACAGCCCATCAAAGTGTCTGAGAGCATACCAGTTCTAAGGACTCATTAAGTGACATTAAACATAACTTTCCATGAAGAACTGTACAGCATGAATGGGTGGGCGGGCTGGTGAACAGCCATCACTACAATAATTTATTGTTTGTAATTTTTGCGTTATTACTTCCAAAAACATTTTTTAAAAGAGGAGGGGGACAGTCCAAAAAAAAAAAAAAAAAAACAGAACAAAAAAACTACCACTTTGCCAGTACTATAAATCACAAAGGCAGAAAGAGCTTTTATGATCCTAAGGATGTGCTAATTCTTTTTCCAGTCACCCAAGAAATGACAAGAAAGAAGTTTTGTGGTAAAGGCTTATAGGATTTTAAAAATTCATTTCTTTAAACAGGGCTGTATTGTTTCTAAGTCATCTCCTCCCCAAATTCCAAAGATTATCAGTAAAATGAAACTAAAGAAAGGTAGAATTTTTTTTCCAATACATAAGTGGGAGAGTCGCCTACTTCATCCAATTCACATTCTTAAAATAGAATTTCTTTTGCTCTAGAAATAGGCAGAGTTAAGACCCAAAATAGGCCTTAATCTAGTATATCTGGATTTTACAATATCACCCTAATTTTGTCAGGGCATTCATTCTACCTTAATAAGTAATAAGTAAAATTGGGACACTAACAATCTTAATTAAAAGGTAATATTAACTCAAGGCAAAAGTGACCCACAGACTAAGTTATAATGACAAAAGTCAGTGACTGAAGTTTAGCCTTCCCACCTGCATTAGAAACATCCTTCACACGTTTTCTTTAAAACAGCCCAATCAGACAGTGAGGAACATTACACAACCTTCATGGTTTTCATTCTTTCACTACGTGATGGCAGATATTATAGAATTCAAAAGTTTTAACTATCAGTGTATTAAGCATAATGTAATAATTATGCTGATGGCACAATTTTTACTATAAAGCAGATCACTTATTTGATTTAGGCTTAGCCTAAAAGATTGTTTTTTTCCTCTTTTTCTAGACATGTGGTCCAGCACAGGTGTCTACATTCCTTTGCCAAATCCTGGTTATCACTTTTGACTAATTTTGTTGAATAAAAATATTCTCTCCATAAACTTCAACAACATGGTAGTGAATATCTGCAGCAGAAATAGTCTTCCTATATAAACGTCAAGTCATGGATTAACTCCACTTCAAAAGAGCAGCCATTTTGAAAAGGAACCCATCAAAATCACAAATACCCTTAGCTAATTCCCGTTAGTGTTTTTACACTAAGTGACAACATATATAATAGTCCCAACAAAACTAGTGTCTGCTATATTTGAGGCATTCGTTGTTTACCTTTAAAACCTCCTTTCTGAACAACATTATTTAAGAGAAAAAATACAGTTTTCACAAGGATTATATTTTACATATAAATTTTCATTTACCAACTACTTAATACAATTTCAGCCAAACAAAAATAGCTTCAGTAATTTTTATTGGGTTAATTTTAACATTCCTGTAGCTTTCTGTGTTTTTATCCAGCATGCATGCACAATGCTGGCCCTAATGCAATTCAAAATGTGAACATGTAAATATGTTTGAGAGATTTATTAATTGAAAGTAGAGGACACTCATCAAAATAACTTCCAAACTTTTGCTGTAGCAACTAATTTTTGAAATACTATGCAGAGCTAATAAAAAAGGAATCTTTTAAAAATTGTTATTTCTGAATGGCCATTTGTTTGACTCAACTGAGAAAATTTAGATGGCTGTTTTGACATTAGGTGGTCAGCTGGTATACACTCTAATTTCACAGGTGAGGTTTTTGAGATTGTCTATGCATTATTATATGTAGCTACCACCATTAAGTTAGAAAGAATGATTATTGAATTCACAATTACCAATTTCTCCCAACATATATGTACAAAGCAGAACAAAGAAAAATGAAAAAAAAAATCGCCATCAGGCAGCATGCCTTGTTGATTCTTTTCCCATCACTAATAACAATTTATATAAAGTACAAAACATGTTATAATTTGAAGCAATTTATTCACATCTAAAATTATTACTCTAATTCCTCATTAATTGGTGTTAAGTAAGAATTACCAGATTATTCCAAAGCTAATATTGCATAATAGCAAGCAGAAACAGGTTGAGCAGTCATCTAAAATTAGCTTATTCAGTGTAAAATAAAGATTGAATGTTAAGGTATAAAATTATTCTAAATCCCCAAACACACCAGAACCAATTGTGAAATTAAATGTGACACTTTCCATAATTCAAACTACAGTACTTGATTTTCGTCTTTCTCCTCAGTTACCCCTAAATTAAATTAGTCTTATTGATTATAACTCAGAAATCCCTGTCTTGTTACTATGATTTTCAAATTTTAATGAAATGTACAATGTAGTTGAACATAGTTAAGTTGGTTTCCTAAAATTACAATATAGGAGATTAAGTATAGGCTCAACAAATATCCTCAGTACTATAGCTACAGACACAGTGAAAGCCAATTCCTTTGCTTGCTTATAACAACTGATAAATTCATGCATTACAAACATGTTTTCAAGTCTGTCATGACAGATGATCACTCATTGAAGTAAGATCTTATGGACTGATTATCAGTGTTATTTAATGAGGCACTGGCTGCACATAGGTACTGCAGCGAAATAGAAGTCCTAGTCCAATTAAAATGTGGTACTGTGTACAAATGGTTGTTAATAGCTTTAGTATATGCAGAACCACCAAATTGAAATTCACAAGTCATCATCCTAGCAAACAGAATAGTACACAATATGTTTTCTTTTCTTTTTTTTTTTTTTTTTTTTTGAGACAAGTTCTCGCTCTGGCTCTGTCACCCAGAGTGGAGTAGCACAGTCATAGCTCACTGTAACTTCAAACTCCTGGGCTCAAAGGATCTTCCCTCCCTCAGCCTCCCAAGTAGCTAGGACTATAGTTACACACCACCACACCTAGCTAATTAATTTTTAAAAAAATTCTTTTAGAGATGGGATATTTCTATGTTGCCCAGGATGGTCTCAAACTCCTGGCCTCCAGCAATCCTCCCACCTCACCTCCCAAATCCCTGGGATTGCAAGCATGAGCCACCATGCCCAGCTACATTTTCTGTAAATTGCTAATGAGAATAAAACATCTATGCTGTAGACAGCAGCCTTATTGAACCTAGAGCCCATACTGGGTCCTTTGCCTTAAAAAAACATAACTCTGGTATTACATATATAATTAACAGCCTCAAAGAACATGTTTGTTTATTAAACTCAGACTGTTTCAGCATTACCTGCAGTATACTTAGATTTAAGTTTGATTTCGATTTTTTTTTAACTTAAGTGAAAAGTATTTCTTTCTTATCAGCATTTCTTTGACATTCACAGTTGGTAGTGCCCTGAGCAAAAATGAATGGATCCTAGACCACCCCAGACCATTCCTCCTTCCTCCCTAAACCAAAGCTGTGGAACTAACTCTCAAGCTGTCTTATTTGTAAACAGTGGCTGTATTCATGGCTAATATTGTTAAGATTTTCAATATAGTATTATCAAATATAATGATTCCTTAACAGGAACTGTTCATTAAGTGTTGCTTTCTTTCTATTAAAAAATAGGTATGTGCTACCTTTTCAATCATCTTCTCATAATATTTGAGTGATTTATTTCCATTTTGAATCTTCCTGCTTGTTAACTTTGGTGAAATTAATATACTATTACTAAAGAAGCACACTAGAGTAACTGGATGAATGACTTGAGCTCCAGCTCTCTTCATCCCAACAAATGGGGATGAAACATTCATTTTCTTCACATAGATATAATAAATGTTATCAGCCACTTTCCCACCTGAGGAATTGTTACTGAGAGAGCACTGAGCATACAAATTCCTATATCAGAACTACCTTCTTTCTCAACACAATGCAAGCCAAGGTTTCATTAACTACTGCCTGGTCATTTATAACACACACCAAAAATAAATGAGGATGCTTTTTAAGATGAGAATACAATAATGTTTAAAGAGTATTAAGCCACATCAGATGCAGTGGCACATGCCTGTAGTCCCAGCTATTCAGGAGGCTGAGGCTGGAGGATTGCTTGAGCCCAGGTATTCAAGGTTGCAGTGAGCTATGATTGTGCCATTGTACTCCAACCTGGTTGACAGATCAAGACCCCATCTCAAAAAAAAAAAAAAAAAAAAAAAAAAAGAGGAAGAGGAGGGAAGAGGAGTATTAAGCCATTGTCATAAGTCACCAATTCTCAGCTGTAAATATACTTAAATATATTTAAGTGTAATCTTTCATTTGTTGAATCATGTATTTTATATTTGATGAATTTCCATTTCAATTACCACAATGATGTTTACACAAGCTGCAAACATTTGTTTTTACTAGAAGAGACTAAGTCCTATTCATTAGCACTGTTCACTGTCAATTATGAAATACATTTATTATCTCCATCAGAGCTATACGATACTTAGTTTCAAAATACATGTCATTACTCAGTGAGAATGAATTAAAATAAAGCATCAAGATCAACTAGGCTAGATCTATAGTAATATATCATTCAAATAATAAAAATTAATGCTTATTAATTTTTTACTGCATGCCATGCACAGTACTAAGCACTTCACATGTTATAACTCAATGGCATCCATAAAATAACACTTTGAGGTAGGTACTGTTATCATATCTATTTTACAGATAGGAATAATAATGCACCAAGAAGCTAAAGAACTTGCCTAAGACTACACAGCTAGTGGAACATAATTGCTTCTAGAGCTTATGCTCTAAAATCTAAAATAAGTCAGTTATGTCATGATGCCTCTAAAGAAGTCTCATATGAATCAAATGCTCTATATTACCAGCACCTGGAGAACTTTAATTTTAAAAATAAATAGGCTTATTAAGTTACACATATTGTAATACTTTAGATATTTCCTGTTAGACATAGCCTAAAAATATATTAGAGCATATAAAATGAAACTCAAAAAGTACCTAGAATAAATATTTTGCTCCACTTTCCCCAATCCATTCATTATGAAAAATTTGCCACTAAGGATATAGAACATTGGAAATGGTTTTTTTGTTACTGTTTCCTATTTAGACTATAAGCTAGACATAGTCTAGAAAAGTAATCTATACATTATTGAAAATACCACAGCATATTGTACCAGGGAACCTTTGATAAATACTAAGTATTACATTGACAATGAGTAATGGTGACGAAAGCAAAACTACAATGTAACTCAAAGATGAAATATGAAGCCAAAATAAAATGGATGTGAGTCCCATGCAAGCTGTCCCTTAGTCTTCTGAAGGCTGTGTAAAGAGAAAGCCTTATTTAGGACAAAGAAAGGTAGTATTTTTGAGGTCTGGGGAAGATGCTGACATCACTTTTGATTATTATTATAATACTAAAAACAAGTCATATAAGGAGACAAAGAAGAAAGGATGGACAAACTATCTCATATAATCATTGTATTTTCTGCAAATACAGAAAATAAATGGTAAGGGGGCTATTTTATCTGAAACTGTAGTTTATTTGGCATCCTAAGTGATTTTCCTAAAGTGTCATTCATTTGTCTCTAGTGAAAGGAAGGAAAGAATGTTCAAAAGTAGAGAATAAAAACATTCTCTACCTTTGAACTGCCATTATATTGTTTAAAAATTACTACGCACATGTATCACCTATTATTTTAATAAAACTAACATTTTAAGTGTCAGTCTACACACACAAAAAATTAAGCAAATCCAATTTAAAGTTAGTTATTTAAAATATTAATAAACGATTACTAAATGATTCTGAATATTCTACATTTAAAGCAATTACCCAAGGAGAAAAATATGAAACTGTATTGAAAAAATACATTAAGCCCTGTCCTTTCCATTTATATGTTAATGGAATACAAACACGCACACACACACACATTGCATTTTGGGGGCAGTCAAACTACTCTGTATGATACTATAATAGTGGAATAAATGTCATCATAAATTTATCCAAACCCATACAATGTACAACACCATGAGTGAAAAACCTAATGTAAACTGTAGACTTTGGGTGACAATGATACATCAATGTAGGTTCATCAATTGTAACAAACGTATCACTCTGGTGGGGGATGTTGATAATGGGAGAAGTTGTGCACCTGTGGCAGCAGGGAGTATATGGGAAATCTCTGTACCTTCTGTTCAATTTTGCTGCAAATCTAAAAATGCTCAAAACCAAGTTTGTTCAACCTGTGGCCCACGATGGCTCTGAGTACAGTCCAACACAAATCTGTAAACTTTCTTTTTTTTTTTTTTTTTTTTTTTTTTTTTTGAGACGGAGTCTTGCTCTGTCGCCCAGGCTGTGTAAACTTTCTTAAAACATTATGAGATATGGCCAGGCACGGTGGCTCATGCCTGTAATCCCAGCACTTTGGGAGGCTGAGGCGGGCAAATCATTTGAGGTGAGGAGTTTGAGAACAGCCTGGCCAACATGGTGACACCCCGTTCCTACTAAAAATAGAAAAATTAGCCGGGCATGGAGGCACACACCTGTAATCCCAGCTACTAGGGAGGCTGAGGCAGCAGAATCTCTTGAGCCTGGGAAGCAGAAGTTGCAGTGAGCCGAGATCTCACCACTGCACTCCAGCCTGAGCAACAGAGCGTGACTCCATCTCAAAAAATAAAATAAATAAATAAATAAATAATTATGAGATTGTTTTGCAATTTTTTTAAAGCTCATCAGCTATCATTAGTGTTAGTGTATTTTATGTGTGACTCAAGACAATTCTTCCAGTGTGGTCAGGGAAGGCAAAAGACGGAACACCCTGCTCTAAACTATAGTCTATTTAATATAAAGTCATGTGTCATTTAATGAAGGAGAAATGTTCTGAGAAATCATTAGGTGATTTTACCACTGTGTGAATGTCATAGAGTGTACTTACGAAGACCTAGATGGTATTGCCTACTACACACCCAGGCTATATGGTATAGCCCTTTGCTTCTAAGCTACAAACCTGTATAGCAAGTTCCTATTCTGAACACTGTAGAAAATTGTGACACAATGGTAAATATTTGTATATCTAAATGTATCTAAACATAGAAAAGACACAGTAAAATTATGTTATAAAAGATTTAAAAATGGTACACCTATATGGAACATTACCATGAATGGAGCTTGTGGAACTGGAAGTTGCTCTGGGTAAGTCAGTGAGTGAGTGGTGAGTGAATATGAAGACCCAGCACTGTACACTTCTGTAGACTTTATGAACACTGGACACTGAAGCTACGCTAAATGTATTAAAAATACTTTTTCTTCAATAATAGATTAACCTTAACTTACTGTAACTTTTTACTTTATAAACTTTTCTTTTAACCTTTTGACTCTTTTGTAATACCACTTAGTTTGAAACACAAATACACTGTACAACTGTACAAAGTATCTTCTTTATATCCTTATCAGCTTTTTTACTAATTTTTTTTTTTTTTTACTTTTTAAACTTTTGTTAAAAGCTAAGACATAAACTCACATATCAGCCTAGGCCTCCACAGGGTGAGAAATATCAATATCACTGTCTTCCACCTCCACATCTTGTCCTGCTGAAGTCTTCAGGAGCAATAACACACACAGAACTGTCATCCCCTATGATAACAATGTCTTCTTCCGGAATACCTCCTCAAGGACCTGCCCGAGGCTGTTTTGCAGTTAACTTTTTTTAATATATAAGTACAAAGATTATACTCAAAAATAATGATAAAAAGTATCGTATGGTAAGTACTAGGCAATAGGCATTTTTCAGCTCCATTATAATCTTATGAGGCCACCATTATAAATGTAGTCCATTGTTGACTAAAAACATTGTTATGTAGGGCCTGAATACACACACACACACACTCTCTCTCTCTCATGTGCCCTGTCCTTTTCATATATATGGAATATTTCTACACATATATATGAATGTACATTTGTACACTTGTACATATACGTATATATACATGTGTCTTTCATATATATACATATACGAACAAACATACACAATATATAAATTTTGCCTATGGTAAAACTAAAAGAGTACACTTGTAGACACTCATTGAGCAAATAGTTTTACTGGATACCAAAAAATTAATGTTTTATATGAAAATACAAGAACAACTCTTCCCATAAAACACTGATGGATATGAAATAAGTAATTTCTTTATGCAATTGAAAAATAATTTTGAGATGTAGACATGTTTATTTTCCTACAAAAAAGATAAATATTTACACCTTATTATCTTTATAGCATAAAATATTCTGATCATTTTCAATTTTAAAAAGCATTGACATAAAGTATTAATTTTCTCCTAGAAAGAAAATGGGAGGGGGGAAATAAAGTTATCAGAATCGTTTATCAAGGCTTTAGTTGAGGTCTGCTTTCTCAAAGTAATACACATATTTGGATGTTTTGTATTTATATGCAGTTTATTAGGTTTCAATTTGATTTTTTTCACTGCTGCATCACAGGATGGTTGCTGCTTTAGAAAGGAAGCAAGTAGGCCAGCCACCCAAAAAGAAACCCTCACTGTACCTCCCAGGAGATCCCTGCAACAGAGAGATGCTGGCCACACTTCACAGCCTTCCAGCCACCAGCTGCCCAGCACATGGCCGAGAGGGAAGAACGAGCCAGTAATGGAAGGCATAGCATTTTATAAACAGCGGGTTCTCTAATTCCTTCGTATCTCCCTCTCTTTTCTCTCCCCTTACCTCTGTCCCATCTCCTTTTCTTTCTCTCTTCTCAACAGCCTTGCCTTTTTCCCCGTTTTTAACTCACTATTCTTGCTTCATTCTTATTCCTTTCTCCTTTTTCTCCTCACTCACTCTCTGCTGCTCCCTTCTCCAGTGTTTTTCCTCTCCTCCAACATATCTTATTTGTAATTGCATCCATCCACAAAGACCTTGATATACTTATAAGAACCCATAAAAAATTGTAACACTTTAGCAAAATTCCAGCAAGGAAAAGTGTGGATACATTAGGTAAGCAAGACTCACAAATGCTGGAGACCTTTCACCATTCTCTTTCCTATACCTCCAATCCCCCATTCTTGTCAACTATTTACTTTTTTCCTCTTTAACACACTATTCTCTACCTCCTCGTCTATTCTCCCCTCCAGCATCCTTTCCCCGTCTTCCTTGTTCTTCTCTTCATCTTTATTACTCTAGTTTAAGAACATCCTTTCAATAACCAAGTGCTCCACAACCTGTCTCTTCAAATGTAAACAAAATCTCACCAAATTTTATCCAGATAAATTTTGTTTTCTCCCTTGCCTTTCCTTGGCAAGCCTGTAACAGAAAATCCAGAGGCTGTGTCTCAAACACTCTCCTAGGATGAAAATAATAATGTGCATATCAAACTTTTTAATCCATTATAGGAGATCTCCAATATAATTGTTGAGGATATTCTTTGAAAATATTTTCCTAATCTACTAATGCACCCCAAAATATTTAAGTTTTAAAATTATCCTTTTGAAATAACTCCACCAAGATTACATTGTAGAATTCACCTTATAATTCAGTATTTTACTTTTCTTTCTATGCCTTTAATTTGCACTAAACTAATTCTGGTTACAAGTGCACTTTTGTGTACAATGCAGATTTTTTTTTTTAACTTCTTGCTTTCCAATAAATGACACACAGAGATATAACAAGAGGGAAGTTCTTCGGTAGTCTAAATTGAAGTCATTTTTAAAAGTGCATTCTGCTTTTTAAAAATTTCTTCCTGCTTTCATTATTTGTGAGTCATTTGTTATCCTTAATACCAATGGGGCCAAGACTCATGGTCCTATCCCGCAGTGAACTACTCCTCCAAAAACGTTATGAATGTGTTTTTCATGATGAATTATAAGTAAGCCAACCAGTTCTACTCAAGAGCCAGGATGAGACATGCAATTAGGCTGTTAAAAACCTGATGTGCTCTTTCCACCTTTCCTGTCCCTTTCAGCATGGACAAAGCAAGAAGGGAAAAATCTCCTGACAAGATGCCAAGTAAGCCCGGGCCCTTGTGAGGCATCCTGGTGGTGGCCAGCAGCAGCCCCTCTCTGCACTGCCCTCACTGCCGGGGCCCCGCGCCTCATGGCACTGCTGCATCACATTACTTCCGCTTTTCTAACTTTTCCACTTCTGAGCACCATCAATTATGCACTAGAATAACAGGGGCTGGCCAGGCAGTGTAACATAAAGGCCGATTATGACGATAAATAATTTAAACACCTGCGTGCCATGTTCCTTTTATCAGTGATAGGAGGCCAGGGGAATGTGATGCACAATGAAGGTCCGAATGTCCCAGAATGGCCAATTTGGGGACAGCAGGGAGCACATTCACCCATGAACCTCCTGTTCACTGCCCACAGGGAGGAAAGGGGCAAACTGAATGAACTGTTCACAAACGTATTCACACTTGAAAAAACTAGCTAAGAATCACAGGCCACAGATCCAAAGAACTTTTCTTTCTTTCTTTTATTTTTGGCCCTAGATCTAGCCTAGGAATTGCAGGGAACAATATTTTAGCAGTGGGTGGCATCTTATATCCTCCAGAAAAAAAAGGGAAACAATTCCATATGAAAAGATTTTCAGAGAAAAGGCATCGTTTCATATAAAGTTATTCAGACTTTAACAAAATTCAGACTTGATGATCTCTTTACCACACAGTATGTTTAATGATAAAGTATAATTGGGAGCTGGCAGGGGATAACAGATACAGTAGAAGTGACTGGTCTAACCCCCTTTTAAATGACACCTCACCATCTCTCAACTGTGATACAGAAGTTCTTCAAGTCTCTTTATTAGTATGCTATTTTTTTTTTATTGTGATTTGAAAATTCACAATGGTGTCTCACTCCCGTAATCACAGCACTTTGGAAGGCCAAGCTGGGAGGTTCGCATGGAGGCTAGGAATTCAAGACCAGCCTGTGCAATCTAGAGACCTTGTCTCTACAAAAGATTAGAAAATTAGCTGGGCATGGTGGTATGCATCTGTGGTCCTAGTTACTCAGGAGGCTGAGGTAGGACATCATTTGAGCCCAGGTGTTTGAGGTTGCAGTTAGCTATGATGGCACCACTGCATTCTAGCCTGAACAACAAATGAGATCCTCTCTCAAAAAAGAAGAAAGAAAGTTCACAACAAAGAAGAAACTTTCGTATGTTCAAAAACTTCCAAGAAAACAGGTACCCTCCCACCAATGCCCTGGGGAGTTCAAACTCAGTAACACTGACTGTATCTGATGCCAGGTGGATGTTCTTTATCCACATAGGCAGACTAAGTTTTAACCTGAATCCTTAACGGCGTACACCCACACCAAAAATGATGACAGTATTTCAAATGGGAGAAGTTCAGATAACTGTCTCAAGTCTACTGATCTTCATGGAGATAATTTCCAAGGTATAATGCAACATTTCTAATGTTTAAAAAAGGTAGAACAACCCCAATAGCATATACAAGAGTGAAAGGGAAAGGAATAAAACTAGATACCAGTAGGGAGGTTGACAAAAACTGACCTTAAAATATATAAAATTCAAAAGAAATGCATTTAACTTACACCAAATGATAGTCAACTTCACTTTTGGAATGAGACTTCCATTATCTAGAAACATTCCAAAATTAATCCTTAGCCTACATGAGAGCTAATACTGCATTTCTAAATGCAAATTGATGAAAACTCTAGGGGGAAAAGCCATTTTGAACTGTGGTTTCCAGAAGGCTTCAGGTTTAGTCATGTCAAATTAAAGGGGAGCAAAGCTTCTTAAAATAACATTCTTCTTAAATCACATCCATATGATTTAGCAAATTGATATGGCCAAAGTCAATAAATCATGATGCAGGGTTTTTACTTTAATGTATAACTGCTTTTATTTTATTTTTTGCTTTGAGCCAACTCCTTATAATTTTTAGCCCAAAGTTAGATGTATATTCTTGTCTAGGCAAAACAAGCTACTTCTCACATAACGGGTTCCTGGTTTTCAATGTCAAACCACCACAAGTGAAGGAAATCTTCCCCCAGCGGTTCAGCAGGGCACAGAGCTGGCTGCCTCTGGTTGTACCAACATGCAACCTATTAACTGCCTTTCAGTTGGCAGTATTTGAATTTGCAGATTTTTCACCACTTTTCAATGTGTAAGTGCTTCTTTTTTCTTAACCCCAGGGATTTCATTTTGTGCTGACACACACCCAAGAAGCAATCTCCATGAAACTATCCTTTTAAGGCAAGCATTTTGTGCACTACTTAATGATGGGTGTTTAAGAGAAACGATAATTATGATAGATTTTGAGCCTTAGGTAACAGACAGCCTCACAGTGAGAGGGTTCACTACATTTAAGACCAAACTCCTCATTAAGAAATGGAGATGTATCAATTCAGCTCTGTGCAGACACACTGACAGTGAAGTCCAAGTTAGTAAAAGCATTCATCCTTAGGACAGATCGTCTCAGGAGTGAGCCAACACTCAGCAAGGTCATGCTAGTTCGCCCAGATTGTGAGCAAATGAAACTTCTCAGGGACAGTTAAACCTAAGGGGCACAGGTTGAAAATATTATTGAAGCATCAATGCTTAAAATATCATTTTCTTCTTTCTTATCCTTTTTATGACTTTAAAATATTTTTGCTTAAATGAGTCACTTAAGCTACCACATTAGATATTCTGCATGCTATAACTGATGCTGAAATCAGTTTCAGACAAAAGCCAACTAAAGTTCTTAACTAATGCTAATAATAAAAGTACCATGAAAACATATTTTATATAGGTGTGTGTACATAAATATGTTTTGCATATATATGTGTGACTCCTAAGACTCTCCTCAAGATGTATTCCAGATAAACATCACTGTTAAATGAGAAAAAAAAGTCCTTGAATCAAGATGCCATGACTTCAATCCCCTCCCCACATGCTGCATGTGCATGCAAAAGTTTTCCTGCCCAGCTTGCCTGCAAGGATGGCGAACAGAATTGAGTATTTCATGGAGCCAAAAGCACAAAGCATGTTCACATTCAATACAAGAAAATGCTTTATCACATCCTTTATAGATTAATAATCCAAAACGGTGAGAAGCCGTGACAAGTTTTAACCAAATGACATGTAAGTTTCTTCTGGACACCCTCAAGCTATTAACGAAACAGAAAATCTGAAAGAAAAGATGTGTTTGATTTATCTGCTTAAGATATGTATTTCCAAAAGAGTTACCATATCCCATCATATTATTTATTATAGCTAACATAACTTGGAATATCTTGTCCAGTTTTTCTTCAAGAAGATCAGATCATATTCTTGAATATGGATGGCATAAGCCACGTATCTTGCATAACAACACTTCCTCTATTAAAGCTAAACCCCATGAAAACTGTTCAAAGGGAAAGAGTGAAACATGGGCAAACACGGTCCCATAATAACCAGCTGTGAAGGTGATAAGGTTCTGGCAGGGCAGTGGTGTGATGACACAGGGCAATAATCTGTAAACCATTAGAAAAGAGCATGAAAAGTATTTAGTGTTTTACAAGTATTTCAGAGTAAAGCAAGCATGTCTGGTTTAAATCAACCAGATTTCAGCTTTCTGGTTTTATAAGAATAACCTACTATAAATCTTTCTAAAATTTGCCTGCTTTTTGTTTATTTAATTTTATTCAAGCCAGTAATGACCATGACAAATACCTAAATGCTGCACTAAGCAAGATTTCCAACCCTAAATTTTGTGTGGGAGGCTTAAATTTCTTTTATAAAGCCAATGACAGTAAATGAGTTCATTATCGGTCACTTTCTTTTGATAAACCATAACCAAAAATAAAATCGTAATAGAATTGTAAGAGAAATCAAAAGTCCAGAAAAAACAAGAGTACAGCCATATCTTCTCCAATCTTTAATCCACTCCCAAGAATGACTTTTGGTTAAAATGAGTCATTTCAATCTATAATATTTAGAATGACAAGAGAAGTCCTTTGACTCCAGCCTGCTTCCAGCATCTGTCAAGAAAATCACAAACCTAACTCTCAATTCATGGGAGAATGCTAACAGGAGATGAATAAGGCTTCAGAGAGAGAAAGCGTATTATTAGAAAGGTTCAAGACCAAATATTCACAGCAAGGCACTCTGTGTGTATGTGTGTGTGTGTTTGCTTTTCAAGTGTGGTATTGTTTTTAAAATATATGGATTAGGTTATTTTTAGTTGAAAATTTTTCAAAATAGAAGATACATATATAGTGTGTGTGTGTGTGTGTGTATATATATATAAACTGATTATATATATAATGTACTATGTACAATCAGTTTAAATTTAAAAGTCCCTACTGAGAAAACAAAAAAACTAAGCTAACAGTTTACTTTTTTTTTTTTTTTTTGACTGAGTCTCGCTCTGTCGCCCAAGCTGCAGTGCAGTGGCGCGATCTCGGCTCACTGCAAGCTCCGCCTCCCGGGTTCACACCATTCTCCTGCCTCAGCCTCCCAAGTAGCTGGGACCACAGGCGCCCGCCACCACGCCCAGCTAATTTTTTGTATATTTAGTAGAGACGGGGTTTCACCGTGTTAGCCAGGATGGTCTTGATCTCCTGATCTCGTGATCCGCCCACCTCGCAAAGTGCTGGGACTACAGGCGTGAGCCACTGTGCCTGGCCAACAGTTTACTTTTTTAGGCCACTTTTGCATTTTAACTACTTTTAATCGTAGATAACCTAAGGGTTCTTGCTTGCCAATCCACACAAGAAATCTTATCAAAGATACAATACCGCATGATCTCACTTATATGCAGAGGCTAAAAAAGTAGAACTCATAGAGAGAGAGTAAAATGTTTTCCAGAGACTGGGGTGGGTGGGTGAAGAAAGAAGAGAGATGTTAGTCAAATAACACAAAATTTCAGTTAAGTGAAATAAGTTCAAGTGATCTATTACACAATATAGTGGCTACAGCTAATAACAATGCATTGCATACAGTTGACCTACTGCAACCACAAATTCAAACAGGCAGGGATCAAAAATATTTTTTAAAAAAGCACCCAGTAAGATATAACAATACAAAAATACAAAAGTTAAAATACAGTATGACAACTATTTACATCTATGCTATATTAGTTATTATAGGTAACCTAGGGATGATCTAGATTATACAGGAGGATGTGCATATATTATATGCAAACACGACACTATTCCCATTTTATATAAGAGACTTGACCATCCGAGGACTTTGCTATCCATAGAGTTTCTGGAAAAAATCCTCCACAGATACCAAGAGATGAATGTACTTGAAAATTGCTAACAGAATAGATCTTAAGCGTTCTCACCACATACACACACACATACACACACACACACGAATAAGTATGTGAACTAATGCATATGTTAAATAGCTTGCTTTAGCCATTCTACAATGTATACATACATCAAAACATGTTGTAAACCATAAATATACACAGTTTTTACCTGACAATTAAATGGATTTAATAGAAAAAAAGATACATGTGGTATGTTGCAGAATACTGTAGAAGCATATAGAAAGCACTCAGGTAGTAAGAATTCAGCCTTCAGTTATAAAAATGTTTCATTTAAAACACAACGTATTACTTTGGTGATTTAACATTTTCCCATTTTTCTCCATCCCATACCCACCACACACAGAATAAGCAACATAAGTTGGAATTTTAAAATGCGGGGTTATCATTTAAATTTTCTAGACTACCACTACTTTGGAAAAAGAGGAGCAGCAGTGAATTGGCAGTATTCATTTGGTAAATTCGATAAGATGACATATACCTGCTTAAACAATAGTACTAGCAACAGAAGCTCAGTAAAATGGTTAAGAGCACAGACTCTGGAACCAACTTCCACCGTTCATAATTCCAATTCTGTCACTTACTAAAGGTGTAACTTTCATCCAATAATCTCTCAATGCCTTAGTATCCTTAACTGCAAAATGAAGACGGCAGTGATAGTACCTACCTCATAGGGTCATTAGGCAAATTATATGACTTTACGTATGCACAGTGCTTGAAAAGAGACTGGCACATGGGAAGTGCTATGTAATTTTTATTTTTTTATCTTAATGCTATTATACAGACTATAAACGTATTAAGCGCTCAGTACAGGGCTCAACTCAGCAGGATGGTAGCTGGTAGTAGTATTTTTTTTTTCTAATAGCATAGGTTAATAAGAGCAAGCGTTACCAATTATTAGTGCGTTTGTAAACAGTAAACAAATGAACAAGCCTCTATTTCATTATCAAAGAAATGCCTATTAAAACACATTTTTTGTTTCTTAAAAAAATACCCAGAGCTAGTAAGAGTGTAATGAAACTATAATCTGACAATATTACTAAGAATTATACCATGTTAATAGTTTGATCCCATTATCCTAATACTGTACCCTAGAGCTATACCAAAATATAAGAAAAGCTTTAAGCCAAATATAAGTTATTTATATGTCACTTATGAAAAACTGAAAACAAAACAACATAGGTGTCTAACAGTAAGGAACAGTAAGTCAGTATGTGAACACAGGAGGTTTGGGATATGCCTGATATAACTAGATTTCTCCATCTTGGCCTGTCAGTGGTTATTAACATATTAAAGGCACCAAGAGACTGAGACTTAAAGCCATTTTTTAATCTGTATTTCCCAGACACACGGGGTAACAGAAACTTTGGGGGAAGATGGTTTCCCATTGAACTAAAGTGCCCAGGAACAGGACGGCTAATCTTGATGATAATATATGCAGTACTTGACAAGGATAGTTTTCAATATTATTCAGCCTGCTTCCAGCAGTATGAGAAAAATACTCATTATATCATGTTAAGAGAAAAAAAAAGGCTAGACTCACTCAATTAATAGCTAAGCATATGAGAAAAGCTCAAATCCCAAAATGAGTTGTAGAAATATGTGTAAACGTTATTTTAATGTGAAGCTACTTCTATAGTGAAAATAAGTTCATAATCATAACATTATAAATCCAATGTGATTTAGTGATAGCAAGTCTTCTGTCTTCCTGATTTGGAAGTACAGTTTGTTTATCTGGTTACTTTAATAAGGCCTGCAGGGAGAATCCTTACTGAAAGTGACCGGTAACAAGAACATGGAAAACAAACAGAGCGATCATTCAGCTTCACCAGAGGACTACGTGGAGGCAGCCAGCCCTGTCAATTTGGAAGAGGCTAATGAAACATTATCTGCAGGTGAGCGGACTGTCTTGCAGTATTACAGCTCTAAACTACAAACGCTTTCCTAACCACAGAGGTAATCACTATACAGATACTTTGAAAGACAAATGAGAATGCTGCCACATGCAAGGTCAATCACAAACAACCTGGGAGTCTCTCTTTCCCTAGGAGACGAGAACCTAGGGAGCCAGTGGGCAGACCCGAGCAGGCTACACCCTTTCCCTAGGAGATGAGAACCTAGGGAGCCAGTGGGCAGACCTGAGCAGGCCACACCAGGTCATCACTTCTCTTATATTTCCGAGTTTGAATTTTAGCAACCTGGTATGTAGAGATATATATATATATATATATATATATATATATATATAGAGAGAGAGAGAGAGAGAGAGAGAGAGAGAGAGAGGTAAAATATATGGATGTGATTAAAACTAGGTTGGGTGCGGTGACTCATACCTGTAATCCCAGCAATTTGGGAGGCCAAGGCAGGGGGATTGCTGGAGGTTAGGAGTTCGAGAACAGCCTGGGCAACATGGTGAAACCCCATCTCTACTGAAAATAAAAAAAAATAGCCGGGTGTGGTGGTGTGTGCCCGTAGTCCCAGCTACTCGGGAGGCTGAGGAACAGGAATTGAACCCAGGAGGTAAAGGTTACAGTGAGCCAAGATTGTACCACTGCACTCCAGCCTGGGCAACAGAGTGAGACTCTGTCTCAAAAAAAAAAAAAAAAAAAAAAAACTATGTAGAAATAAAGCTCACACACATTTTGGAAACTGCTTTTCCTTGTGTCAGAGAAAATGAATAATCATCAATTTCCAGTGCTTATAATTTTCTGATTAAGGTTACTACGGTTTCAGGAAATCACTGTATGCACAAGAGCATGGTAGGCTGTGGACTACGTATAGCGGAGAAAAATAAAAAACCTAGTCAATAATAGTTCACTTTTATCCGGGAAGTTTATTAATACATCAACTCCCAAGGTATACTGGGACGATGATTTTATTTGATGCAATACATTCTATTTAAGGATTTTTTTCTTTCTATGAACTAATGATGCATTTAATTTTTAATTAAATTTCATTTTAAAGTATAAAGAGTATTATAAAAGCCAAAGCAAGTGTGCAGCATCTGTTCATTGCATCTGCACTCACTACCACAAAAATTAACCTTAATCTAAAGAGGCACAAATGGGTTTTTATGCCATCAGGAGGCCCAAGTATTTAAAAATCAATGACTGTCCACCCAGACAAAGAACAGCTGTTTCCTATATTCCAGCTCCACATCAAGCCCATGCTCAACCCAATGGCTAGCCTAAAACTGCCCATACTCTTGTTTTCCCCAGTCAGAACTGTCAAAAAAGGGCAGTATCTAAAAGCCATGAGCTGGATTAAGTGGAGACAAGGCAGAGAAGGCCTAGCCCAAACAGATGGCATTTTAAGTGGCACCCTCTATCACCATCATTCAATGACTTAGTAAAATCATAATCAATCTTATTTCCTGTGTCCCAAAATGTATCTAATAAGACACGTCACTTTTGTTTAAAAGGCCAAGGAGGGGATTGTAGGGATTGGAGAGATTTTGGTCAAAGGACACAAACTTTCCCTTAGACAGAAGGAATAAGTTCAAGTGATCTATTGTGCATTATGGTGGCTATAGTTAATAATATTGTATACTTCAAAATTGCTGAGAGCAGATTTCAAGGGTTCTCACCACAAAAAATATGTGAAGTAATGCATATGTTAAACAGCTTGATTTAGTCATTCCACGATGTATACCTGTATCAAAATATCATCTTGTAGACCATAGATATATACAATTTTGTCAACAAAAAAAGCCAAGGAGTGTACAGAGTGAATCAATTCTCAACCCTCCAAAACAAGACTTCTTTCCCTGGAATGCACGTGAGTTCTAAAATATTTCCTAGACTGGAGAATATCACCACTTAATCACCATTTAATTGGGCAGTTAAACATTCTCTAAAATGTGTGTTTTTACTTTCCTGAAGGACATGAAGCCAAGATGGTAGAAGATGGTATGAAGACAGAAGAAAAAGTAAAATGTTTGCAAAATGGAGAGAAAGAAAGGATATGGGGAGTGGTCATGGTTTTTAAAGGAGCCTCCTTGGCACTAGAATTTTCTATTAAGTCTTTTAGGGACCACTTTAAACAAAGAGTTTTATGGGGAGAGTGGGAAGAAAAAAATCTTAGAAATTATAGATAAGAAGACAGACTTGAGTTTTCTGTGACATCTAAAATGTCATTTTGTCCATTTTCCTCACCTGAAAGAAAGAAAAAAAAACTAAACGATCTTGAAGGCCCCATGTGGTACCATCTTTATATAGTTTTCCTGATTCAGTCTCTGAACTAAATTTTAAAAGGCATATATTGAGACAAATCACCAGGTAATACAAGAAAACTATTAGGAGGGCCAGAAAAAACAACAGGAGGCAATAGCACATGTATCTTCTAACACTGATGCCCCTGCACTGGGTGGCTTAGTCCTTTAAATAACACTTCAGTACATCTAACAAATGAAATCAGAATCTTGCCATGCTAGTGCCCCCACTGTGCAGGGATGCGGGTCCCATTACAGGGGTTCTGGTAAGCACTGGACTACATGGACTTTAGTGGTAGCAATTCTGACTGGTCATATATTCAAATGCAACCATTTACAGGGGGATTTGTGGGCTGTGAGTCAAGTGGGTTAAGAAATCATAGGAAGCACCCTCTACTGACTGCACAGAAGCCCATCCCTCTATTGACTGCTTCCTTATCTATCATTCAGGCCCATGGACACCCTGCTTCAGTGATCTGCCATCTGTAGCACATCCTGGGGTGCTCTCCAGACACAACCATCTGGGCCCCCAAAAGGGTCCCATGGTCCCAGCCTGAACGGTGATTGCCTCCAGAAGCGCCTTCACTGTGTTTCAAGCATCAGGGCTTATTAAAACCCCAAAGGGAAGTAATCCCTGAATGCCACTAAAAGACCTCCAGCTGCTACCGTTTATGAAGTAAGCTTGACAAGAGAGGGGGAGTGAATGGGGGAGTGGGGACAGGAAGGACCAGAAGAGAGAAGAATTTAGACAAGGGCAAGTTATCCAAACAGAGCCCCCATCAAAAAGGAGTCATGTTTTATCAGCTTAAGCTTTCCTGCCTTCTTTCCCAAAGGTATTTCCCCCCTCAACTCTCATTAATTCTTCTTTATAGCAATTTACTTTAATAATAATAATAGTAATAATAAAGGCAGCACACGGCTAGAGAAAGTCTGTGTGTGAAAATCAGAAAGACTTGCCGGATGAATTACCTGGAAACAACTGAATATGTCTTCCCTAGAAAATCAGGGAGGAAAATGTTTTTTTCACGGAAAAGAATTAGAGTAGCTCTCAGTATCTGTCTCTCCCTTCTCCATTCTTTTGAAAAGGTCTTTTCATCTCATTAAGTTAAGCTGATTAATAAAAATTCAGCAGTTTGCCCATGGATCCTTTAGAAGTAGTGATACAAGCTGAAAGATGCAGGCGGAAGGTTTTTGTGCTGGAGACAATACAGGGGATGACTTCTTAAATCCGTCGTTGTCATCCTCCATTAGAGATAAATAGTCACCTTGGCTCAGATTCGTCAGACAAATACTACATTGCTACTTGTTATCTTCTACTAACCTTCAGAAAAACTTTAGTGCTTACTTAAAAATAAAAAATGAGAAAAAATCATTATTTAGAAAAAAATACGACATTTTGCTTCATTTCAAAAATTATTTATTCAAATTAGTGAACAAAACATGGTCTATCGGAATAGGTTCATTAAACAGAAAAAATACTTGCATCCAAAGAAATCTCATATAAAAATAGAAACTTGTACTTTTTGCTGTAACAAGCAGACAAATCCAGTTATTTTTTCATGAATAACTATTTTGTCATCAAAAAATCTTTGTTAATTACCTAGTTGGTAACTGACACATAATAGATGCTCAATCAAGAGTTTAAGTGAATTTCCTCAACAAATTTTAAGTGACTACTGTTTACTTTTTGTTTTTTGTTTGTTTTTTGAGCCCTATCACCCCAGTTGGAGAGCAATGGTGCGATCTCAGCTCACTGCAACCTCCGTCTCCTGGGTTCAAGCAATTCTGCTGCCTCAGCCTCCCGAGTAGCCTGAATAGCTGGGATTACAAGCATGCACCATGATACCTGGCTAATTTTGTATTTTTAGTAGAGACAGGGTTTCTCCATGTTGGTCAGGCTGGTCTCGAACTCCCAACCTAAGGTGATCTGCCCACCTCGGCCTCTCAAAGTGCTGGGATTACAGGCATGAGCCACCGCACCCGGCCTGTTCTGTTTTTTAAATTTTAAGTTTTGGGATACATGTGTAGGACGTGCAGGTTTGTTAGGTAAACGTGCCATGGTGGTTTGCTGCACCTATCGACCCATCACCTAGGTATTAAGCCCCACATGCATTAGTTATAGTCAATTATATAATGCCATGGCTTACAAATGTCTTCAGCTATTCAGACATGGGTTAAATACATCCAGAAAAAAATATATATCTATTATGTGAAAAGCTCCAAACAAGGGGACACAAAGATCAGTAAATCTGCCTTGGAGAAGTTGAAGTAATTTCCAAGCTACCTTTAAACTTGCGTAGTACTAAACTGTCCACCGGTATTTTATCCAAAGTATTTTTCCCAACTGACCGAATTAAATTTGTACTACCCTTCATAATTTGTTTTAAAGTCCTCGTAAGTAGCATTCACTATTCACATGTTAATAACTCTGCCAAATTTATATCTAGCAGATCTTGGTGTGTATAAGAGTGTTTTTAGTGCCATGTAAACCAATTTGTTCACACTATACTGAATCAAGTTCTATAGTCAATCTAGTCATTAAATTTACTCTAAAACACCAGACCAAATAAATATTTTTGTCTGACTCTCACTTCAGAAAGATTGGGCAGGGGTAGTTCTTTTCATTCACATCTTATGGATATTACATATACTTAAAGTCATGAATTCTTTACAGAACAGCCCTTAAATGTTTAAAAGTGTTAGGCATGTTTAAAGACGCAACTCTTGATTTGAAGATTGCTAAAACAAAAACAACCACAATAAAAGGCTCATTCTAAACCTTGATCACATTAGCTACTTAGCTATTATTGTTTTCTCCAGATAAATATGGATTCAGTACCATTAAGAGAGCCAAACTCATTTGACCACATATTCCCTGTGGCCTGAAGCTGTCACCTGTTTTGCCATCATCAATCTATCTTTTCAAATACCTAAGAGGCTGAGACCAATGCAGCTAAGAGAAACAATGGATAAGGATCTATTTACACTTCTGCTGTGAAGAATAATCATAGGTTAGCTGTGGCTTCCAATTAACTAATAAAAAATTGGTTAACTAAAGCATAGCTCTTTTTCTACAAAATGATAGGTAAGCAGAATCTAACAGACAGTATATGCTTAGTACCTAGTGTCTAAGGTATAGGCAAAGAGTACGCAGTTGCAATCCAGAGATGGAATGTACAGCATGATGACTATAGTTATTAAGATTGTATCATATACTGAAAGTATGCTAAAAGGGATAGATTGGATATACTGATTTCCTTGATACAGTAATCATTTCACTCTGTATATCAAAATATGATATACATATATCATGGTGTACATGTTGTACATCTTATATACAAAACATTTTTGAAAAATTTAAAGATACTATATGCTTAAAGCCATTATCATTCTCATATTTTAAAAATTCTACAACATGCCTACTGTGTGCCAAGCACTATGCTGACTACTGTAAACACAAAGAAACGAAGTAGATTATAAGTATCTGGTATTAATGTCCAGTGAGGTGAGATAAATATTACTGAGGGATACTAAAGGGTAATACTGATTAAACATGTTGGTGCTAGTTCTTCCTTTTACAAATCTACTTGAGTTCCTGGATCTCCCTGTAAACACTGAGACAGAAAGGGTCACACGCATTGACTCATTTTGTGCATATCTTATTGAAAGGGACAGCTGGTGAGAGAACTTTCAACTGCTTCTCAAAAAAATATTTACATGGTGAGGGAGATACTTCTACTTACTATCAGTGGGTACCATCGCTGCAAGTGGTTCTTAATATAGAATGTCCTTGATTACAAAGAAATTTTTTTAAAGCTTATTTTAAAAGCTTCATTGTATGGGATTTTCTTGTATGTGTAAAGTACAGACATTTGGGATCAGTTCTCTAAGTTTCTCCAGAAATAGTATTTTATTATATATATTCCACTGAAATTGGGACTTTTGAATATGATTGTCAGCATACTGTAGGCAACTATTAAGGATATTTTAAATAACATATCAAAGACAATTATCAGATGCATAAAGCCCCTATAATGCAAATTTTTCTTTGTGATATTATCACCCGGACAACAATATGAAACACAAGATAATGAAATATAGTTGATAAGATTATGTAAAATGCAGTATATGTATGTATTTAAGATGATTTATTTTGCATCTTAACAAAATATCAACATATTTCTATCTTATTCAATTCTGGAAATTTAAGAGCCAGACAAGCAAACATTTTGGTATAAATATGTAGCTACTATATACACTTTCTTCAGCATCTCACAATGCATCAGGGCTGTAACTGTCTACAATAAATTAACAGTAACTCAATATTTATAAAAGAGAAACACAGTTCAAAATCATAGTCCTATAACTGGCATTGCAATTATAATGAGCTCTTATTTTATGAATGTCTGTCAATGAAAATAACTATATTGGTAACTGGAAATAATTATTAGTAAAACAGACCTACTTTAATGCTCATTCTGATAATCAAAAAATATAAGATTACAGAATTATAAAATAATGAAGAGGGATAAAATAGATCCCATAAAAGTTCAACTTGGATTAAGTTGAACTGCTTTTATTAGATAACAAGGAAATGAAAAACATTAAGTTCATGTCCAACAAATTAATAAATGCAGAAACACCAGCAAACACACATTCTACTGTCGGTAGTGGCTGCTGCTCACAAATCAACCTACTTGGATGAGAACAAGCCTAACCTCTAAGAGGACACATCACTGTGCTCTGTGACTGATTAGTCCACCGAAAACTCACACTGTCACAGGAAATGGAGTGAATCCAGTCCAATTTACCCATGAAACTGATTAGGAATAATTTGACTGGAAACTGCAGAGAAAACAGACCCTGAGTGGGCCAGGCAACTCCAATAAATGAGCTCTATAAGCAAGGCTGTCCAATGCAAGAAGGGCATTAAACAGGTGGATTAGATAATACTTAGGCATTTCTGTTTATATACCCTATTTCTATAATTACCATCATCTTGATGCAAGTGCATTTAATCACTTAAAAGTTTCACTGAAAAAAAAGTTTAACTGATTTTTTTGCTACATCATTCTTGCAAAGAGAACTAGCATCTTGTAACTTGCTTTAAAGAATCAACATGTCTTATTCACTTAGGTTCTCACTGATTATTAAAGCGAGTTTTGAAAAGTCTATTTCATATTATGAAGTTTACTATGATATTATTTATATACTTTTAATAATCACATGAAAGATATGTATAAAATTAGTTCAGCTTTGTCAAAACATGGAATAAAAGGGTGTGGCAATGGGGTCATATTTATGTAACTATGATAAATACTTATATTGCATAATTGTTTGCTGAATTAAAATACTTATACAATTACCCAATGTTTAAAAATTCTTATTCTACTTCTTCCTTCCAAAGGCAAAGGGAAAACAAATGAAAACAAATAGTTTCAACTTGTGGTACATTTTATAGCTGTGAATTGAAAACATTTTATTCTACGCTCTTCTTTTTTTCTTTTGAAGAATTTAGATTTTTTAAAACTATTTTTAATTCTTAGAATTAATCTAAGTTAAGAATTTAATCAGATACAAGGCAGCTGCAATCTCCCTGCATCAGAATTCAGGATTCAACTCATCAACTCTGATGAGAGATGTTAGGTAGTTTGGGTAGTTGAATATATGTCACACATTATTTTTATTACTGACTAATTGTAACTTCAGTGTGGTTTTCCAGATATAAACACTTAAAGTCATGTCTGAAAACAAAACAGAAAAAAAATCCTTTTAATAAAATCTTCAGAGTCATGTTTGAAAGTAAAAAAGAAAATCTCTGTGTCCTCTTCAAAAGTTTACACAATGTAAATATGTATGTATTAGTTCCTCGTAACTGAAAAAACAAAATTGAGGGGTTGGGGATAAGTAAATTATAAGTTTTAAACAAAGAAGTTTTAAAGGCCGATGAATTCATGAAGTCGAAAATGACCTCCCAGAAGAGAACAATCCCCTCATTTCACAGATGAGGAAACATGACTTGACCAAGGTTAAGTGACTTGCCCAAGGTCAAACAGTTAAACAGTGTCAAGGCCTTGCCACATCTCAGATCTTCTAAGTGAGATGCTCTCGCCTAAGAGATCGACTAATTCAATCACCTTGTAAAGATGAAAAACAGAGTCCCAGAGCAATCAATGACTTGCTTAAGGTAAACATCTAGTTGGTAGAAAATAAAAAAACCTGACTCCAGGCCTTGGTATTTTTTTAAAAGATATTTTTCTCATCTTTCAAACTGCTAAAATCAAAAAGAATAATTTTCTCACAAATCAATACATGAATTCAGTTAGGTTGGCAAAACATCTGGCAACAGGCAGCCAATAAACTGAAATGAAGAGAGGCACACTATGGGCAGACAACTCATAGGCTAATCCTCAAATGACTAATTCTCCATGTTAATGAATCAGAATAATAAAAATGAATAATACCTAGATTTCATGAATCAAATATTATGCACCAGGCATTTTATATGCATTTACTTTCTCACTGAATCAACACAATTTTGCAAATTATACATCTTCCCTATTTTACATAAGTGAAAACTGAGGGTTGGAGGAAAGAGGCAGCATTTGATCCCAGGTCACCCCGACTCTAAAGTTAGACTATGCTCTCTCTTTGACATATCTCTGTATAATTACATGGTATTTTTGTATAATAATACAGAAATTCATTTGAAAGTATTAATAGCTAAAATTTATTGACCACATACTACATGCCAGGCATTTTTCTATCCTTTATGTTTAATAATACATCATTTAATCCTCACAGTAACTCTATCAGACAAATATATTAGTATTTCCATATATAAATGAGTAAGATGAAACAGGGTATGATTAAGTAACTTGTCTAGGACCATGGCAAGTAGTCAGTGGAGGAGCAGAGAAGTGTACTCAGAACCAACCCACCTCAAGTTCTTAATCATCATGGGCCAGCCCCTGGGTGTGGTGTTTTTGCATGACTCAATCTCTGACCTCAAGAATCTTAGAATCTAGTAATGGGAACACACACAAAAATGCAAACATACATAAACTATAGTGTAACTCATATACTAATATTACCCATATAAACAACTAAATTAGAAGATGGGGTAACAACTTCCACTGCGGAGGTACAAAGGGCTGTGCTAAGGAATGAATTGCCTAATGTTTCCAGGCACACAATTCAATGAAAAGACTTGGGTGAGTCTGGCAAAGCAGAGAGGTACATAATGCATAAAGTATCACACCCTTTCTTCTCCTTGCATGTTGTCTCTCTGGAGATTAGGTGAGAACCTGATCCACTCACTGCCTATCAGGAGACTTTTGTCTTTGAAACTAATCAGGAAGAATTTACTGGCTGTTAAGCTCTATAGCAAAAACTCCTGTGAAGGAACGAAACAAAAGGAAGGGAAACTAAGATGAGAGTGAGGGATTCAGGACACAAAAGAATGCAGAGTCAATTCAAGCATATACGTATTGTTCCCTATAGCTTAAAAATGATTATTTCTTGCTTAAAATGTGCTTATAATACAGAAAGCAAAATCTGCATTTAAAATTCTTAAGTAAATGCATATTGTTATTATGTAAACCAAAACTGACTTTAAGTTAAATAATTTAGGTTGAATATAGAGGAAAATTTCTTGACTGTATGATTGCTAAATTCTAAAACTTTTATTCAGGGAATATCCAGAATTTCTTCTGAAAGTCTTCAAAAATAGCTCTATACCTTTGCCAGCCTTCAGGAACCAAGCTTACCTGCATGCAGGCAAGAAGGGCCAGTGGGCATGTGAATCCCTATCAATCTGGTTGTATATACAGCTTGTACATACACATGGTCTCACAATTAGCTCCAAAGCCCCAGTCCACGAAACATTTAACCTCTGGTTATACTAGTTATTTGCAGTGGATGCCAAATTATGGCTTGCTACCTCAGTCCATTAAATGCTCAACAAGGAGGAATAAAAATGTGCATTTTTAATACTCTTTTCATATTAGCATATAGTCCCTATCATTCTCCTCCACTGCATCTCCTTGGAAATTCTGCCCCAAGGTCACCCTTCAACATTTCATCGAGTTCTGTTAGACAAAGTATATTATTCCACATAGCCCAGCTGAGCGGTAAGGGCCATTTACTCGCCAAGTGACCTTTGGCTAGTATAAAGTATGTAAAAATCAGTTTTCTCATCAGTAAAACAAGAATCATCATAATACCTCCCTCATAAGAGCTTTCTTCAGGAATTTTTAAAATGATGATTATTTAGTCTGTAAAGGATTGTGCTCATATACAGTAAGTGCTCACTAAATGGGAGCTATTCAAGTTGATTCCTAGAGGGTCACATAAGTACTTCTGTGGCCTGTAAAAGCAAAAATGAATCTCTTCCACAGCATTGCTTCTATTTGCCCCTAAGTAAATGCCAACGCCTGTACTCTAGGAAGGTTTTAACAACATGATTCAAAGAGCCATAGGGGTCCTCGCAGGCCTCTCAAGAAGCCTGGGAACAGAGCACAGCCCAGCCCTCAACCTCTCCAAACTACAACTTGATGTTTGCTTGGTGGTTTGGCGTTTCTTTTTCTGTTTTACACATTACATTTTTGCTAATTATTTTTGTGAACAATGGTTTTTTGGCAAAAAAAAAAAAGTTTGAAAACTGTTTAATCCATATATCAGAGAAACAATTCAGATATAATAGAGCACCCTAAGTTTAATCTGGAAATATTAAAAGTACTCTGATTTTTATCATCCCACCACCTAACCACTTATAAATTAGGCCTAATTTGAAGATCTTCAACATTTACCAGTATTCAGTTATATTTACAAAGCAATTAAACAGTGGCTAAGATACACAACAGTGCAGAACAATTATAATACATACTAGGACCATGTTAAGGAATAATGCAATATAATAGTCCTCCTTCCCCTACTAAAAATGCAGCCTCATGTATGTGTGGGAGAGTAGGAGGTATATGGGATATCTCTGTACCATCCTCTCAATATTGCTGTGAACCTAAAACTACTCTAAATAAATAAAGTCTTTTTAAAAAGTCAAAAACAAAAACCAACTTTAAATTCACACTCCACAACTTGGCCAACCTACCTCTTCAGCCCATGCTGCAGGTACTTTCAGTAGATCCCCTTCACCCCGAATAAACTACTTTCTGTTTATTCCCCAAATCCATCTACAAGGTTACAGTCAGTAGGCCTTTGCTCCTGTTCCTAAGGATCACTGGAATATTCTTCAGCTGCTTTCCCCATCTCTTTTAAAATCATATCCATCATTCAAGGTCTAGACTAAATTATTCCTCTCGAGAAAGTAGTTTCTGATACCCCTGAACAGATGTGCTTTCTCTCTCTCTGTCCATAGCATTTCATGCTATATTGTGACACTATTGTTCTAATATATTAGTGACCTGAATGAAGCAGAACAGTTTGATGACTGCCTTGGCAATTAAAGAATTTTCTAATTGTCCTGGTATTTGCCTGCATGTGGTCTTTAGCACTGATATGTTCACATCAAATATTACAGAAGACTACACATTTAAAAGCATGCTTACAATATCAGTGGAAATGAATTAACAATCCAAATATGCTATTGGTGTATTTACTGTGTGTTTATTAACAATTACTTTGTAGTCAAGACACACAAGAATTTCTTTTTAAGGATGTTTACTTTTCTAGTTAGTAAATGTACGGGATGGTTTTCACTAAAACATAAGTCAGCCAGCTGTTTGTTTGGGTTCTTAAACTGAATGGTAAAAATACAAGCAGTTTTTCCTCAAAGTACTCCACTTTAAACAAGCGAATCTGTTCCATATTTAAATGATTTAATTTCCTTTTTCTAAAAAAAAAAAAGTTTAAATTTTTCATATAATAAGAACATCTTCTCTTCAGAACTTTCATTTCAAATGGCATATGGTTCTCCCTCACCCATCTGATACCCCAGGGATGCCAAAGCACTTAGGAGACCCAAGAGAGTGTGTAATCCAACATGACAGCTGAAGGAGGGAAGGCTGACAGAGGCATCAGAACAGGTACCAGGGAGGGAGAAGCATCATTCTGGAATCTAAGGGTTTACCCTTTTTCTCTCTTCCAGGTTCACCAAAACACTGCAATTCACGTCTCCTTGAAAAGACAGCATCACTGACAGGAAAGCTGCACTCAGAGACGGGTTGGACCCACCAAGACAAGCAGCTTTGTGTACCTTAAACTTCACCAAAGCAGACAGGCTGGCCAGCGTTTCTGCACTTCAGTCTCCTAAGTTCTCCATAACCCAGTGTAAGCTCCAGCTGGCTTTGTAGTCAGCTTCCCTTCCCTCTATACGGTGCATTTATGAGTTCAGCTGTGGGCCCTGTTAATTTCCCTCCACAGCCTTTCTTCTCTTCCTAACACATGCATACTTGAGCTCGCTCTGGAGTGCTGACTAAGGAGGAACAATAGGAGGCTTTGAGCAGGGCTCAGCCCCAGACCCAGTCAATATTTACTTCAGTTTGGAGGCACTGTTTTAAAGCTCCTTCCAAGCAGAACTCAACAGGAGGAGTCCCCAGAGGTTTCTAGATTTTAACTAGAGGGAAGAGGGGTATAGAGATAAATAGATTACTGTCCAAACCACTTTCTCAGAGAAAATAAGAGGCTGTTCAACAAAACAGGTTAGACTTTCAATACTAATTAGCAATTTATAACAGGAAAAACCAATCGTCTTCCAACACCGATTACTGCAGTCTTAAAACTCCATATTCAGGCTGCAGTGCAAATCTACTTAATGTGACCCACGTATATCTTGTGAGCAGGGCCCTGATCCTATCACCCACTCAAGAGCTTGCCAACGTTTACCTACTCTGCCCAGAATGGCAATGCAAGAACTCTAGGTGAAGTTAACCCAAAGTCCACGACTGACTTCCAAACCAGGTCTTACGTATACTACCAATTCAAGTGTGATTACAAAATGAAGTTGTGAATACCAAACCCCATGAATTAAGAGTATGCTATGATAAATACTAGTAAGTATGCCTGCTATCTTTGCAAGAGATTGGAAAGGTTAATCTATGGCTATGAAGAGAGTGACTAAAAAAAAAAAAAAAAAGTCACAAATATTCTCTTCCTGCCAGTAAAAGAGGCTTACTATGGGACAGCAGGTGGGAGGTGAGATGGATAGTTTGTTCTAATACCATATTAGAGCCAATAAAGCTTTCCTGTGGGTGTACGTTGCATTCTGTTGACATAAATGTAGACAGACCCTCTATATTAAATATGAAACTACTTAACTGTAAGGATTTTTGTATTTGCCAGCTGGTTTAAACTTTTTTTAAAGGTCAATTGCCACAGAACTAACCCAAAGTGACAGTTGGGAAATTTTACTAAAATGATTAAGGCTATATAAAATTACTGAAGATGTGTTAGATACCTGAGGAAGAAATCCATAGTTGTCTGCCATAACCAACTATAATACTCATTATTCCATTCAAATCATTAAATAGACTTTGTTCCTTTTGCTTAAAGACTTAACTGTATATTCCATTCACATTTTGCAACATTTCCATAAGAACAGAGCCAAATGATCTAAAAACTTTAAAAAGAGAAGTTGAAGAGAATTTACAACGGTGCAGTTACAATTCTAGTTTATGACAATCTTAGTACTAAAGAGCATCTTCTGTATTTTAAACATGTAAAATACATTGACATAACTCAGCCTTTCACTAAGAGAAATAGATAATTCAAACCATCCCTCCCTCCAAAAAAATGAGGTAAAAGGTGATGCACTAGGATTAGCCTATTCAACTATCTAAATTCATCACATGCACTGGAATCCGTTCAGCTCTAGCCTTTAGTACATTATTTACCATATTAATAAAAGCTGAATAATTAAGCTGCAACTCAATCCAATCATTTCAACATCTTAAGGAATTACTAGATAGCTATACACATGCAATTTGATCAATCAACATGCTCTCATGGAAAAAAAAATAAAATACTGAGTAAGCCTGGCTGAGACGTAGTCTTTGGTTGATATTTTTTAACTGATATACAAGAATATAAGAAATTAGTATTTTAATAATACAAAATGTCAATAAGTAAGTTATCAAAATTTAAACTTCTTGACTACCCTTTTGCCAAGAAAGCAAGCCTGGAGCAAGAGAGGGACTGTAACTAATATCATTCACCAGACATGGAATCCAAGTAACATAAAATTACCAACCTTTAAACTTGAAATAAACTCATAGCAAGTTCATTCCCTCAACAAATTTTAACTTCCAATGTAGCAGGAAAAAAGAAACCTGCTTTTGTACAAAATGATCTAAGAGCAACAAAGCTAAACCTAACTTTCCTATGAGCACAGCGATTGTAAATATTAAAATGCTGTACTTTTAAGAGAAATCTGTTAAGCAGAGTTCGCAGTGTTCTTTCAAATAAATTTGGTATGGCTTATGTTAGACCCAATATTTTTATTGCTAGTGGCCAAGTTCTGCCCACCGACATCACTAAATTTCTAGGTACGGCACATAAGGATCATTGATAATTTCCCTTATGAATTACTTTTTTCTGGCATAAATGAGGTTTGTACCTTCAGGAGTAAAACAACGTTACAAAATGATTATGTAAGTATATGACGGAAATTTTTTAAAAAGTAACAGGCACATTTGCTACCCACCTAAACAACTATAAACATAGGAAGTAAAACTGGCTTTGAATAACCACCAGACAATTCTATAGGAAAGCAGCCCTTTGGCAGTAATGTATTGCACAGGTTTCAATGCATTAAAATATGTGTTCCTTGACAAATCCTGTTTCCTTTCTCAGCTACATGTTGTTATGATCTATTTATGCCTCTCACATCAATGTGTGTATAATATGTACTAAGTTTAAGATAGTCAATAGCAAGAGTTCTCAAGCAGAGCATCAATAAACCCTGCTCTTCTAGCAGCAGAATTCAGAAAAATCCAAGGATCCCAGGGACAGCCCAGCTACCCGTAAGGAGCAGGCCCAGATAGGAATTGATTTGTTTCAACAAGCTCCTCATTGGAAATACAAGCATCCTCCAAGAGGATGTCGGTATTCATTAATTTCTCCTTTGAGACGGAGATATCTCATTATAACTATGAAGTCCAAAGCAGAATATCAGGATTTTAGAAGTCAAAGAAGAAACAATACAGCAGAGACAAACTGAGAGGGGAAGAGAGGGCATTAAAAATAAACCTGGCCAATTTTACAAAGGAGATTCAAAATTCCTTTCTGGGGAAGAAGATCCCGGAAGACTTGCCTCTCAAGAGTCACTCTTTACACATTACTACTCTTTTAGAAATCACAAGACAAAACCTAAAATGCAAATTCCTTTAAATAAAACCCAATGTAAATGTACAAATCATCTCTCAGGAACAACATACATTACAAAATGATACAATTTGGTCTATCTTTTAAAAAGTCAACTCTTCTGTGATGCTTTTAAAATAAGTGTTATTTGTAAGAATGTATTTTCTATGCAGCTTACCAGAATGTATATAAAGTGAGATTCACAAGAAGATATATAAAGTGAGGTGACTCCCCTTAAATCTCTATTTTCCCCCCAATTTATTGAGATATGATTGACTTTATCCTTTTTACAAGTTTTATATCAGTTTTTAAAGTCTGGTCACATATACACATTCCTTCAAATTTTCACAAGTCTGAGGGAGATATTTTTATTATACCCATTTATCTATTAGGGTAAAGAAACTGAGGCTTAGATTCACCACTATAAATGGCATACTTACAACTCAGACAGAGCTGAAATTTAATTAGCTCTGAAATAAAACCAAAAAATGTTAACAGACAAATGACAAATCTAATCTGATATGGGTTTTTTAATATCTTACTTTCTGAGTCCTTGCCTATCCAACACCCAAACAAATTTGAAATTTGATCTGTAACAGTTGCTATTGTAAAAATTCAAAACAAAAAAGTACATAAACACAATGTTTTTACTACATGCAGTTAAATAATCTGTATAGGAACATATATTAGTATATAGAAGAACTTGGTTACAACCTATCAATATGATGACAAGTCACCATTAATAACTCTGAGTTAAATAAAAACCATTTAATGTGCTTATTTTCTTTTTTAAAAAATGGAGGTGAAAAACAGTATTAAGAACTACTGAGCATCTTCTACTTCATCCAAAACACAAATCTTAGGTATATCAACTCTATTTTCAACAAACCCATTCCTTAGAGATATGCAAATTACTTCACTTTAATCAATGACTATATCCTATTCCTAAATTTAACTATCTTTGAAGCATATAGCATAGTTCTTTTAGGAGCCACTTACGTTCACACAGAGTCACAGAAGATTCTCGTATTTCAGGATCAATGAGAATCAAAAAACTGGAAACACTAAGTGCCTGTCACCCCCAAATTCACTGTTTGAGAACCCTCATTTACACCACAGTGAACATAAACATAAACTAACAAAACAGTACTATCTTACTAAATAATATTCATAGTTATTATGAAATAGTACCCAAAGTTCTAATTAAATCCATTGAAGATTTAAAAAGAAAAATATTTGCTTCTGTTTTAAAGTTATCAAAACATATTGGTAAAAATTTGTTTTTAAAGTAAAAGAATACTTAAATGAAGTTGCCACTGTCTTGTTCATCTATTTCCTTTCATAAAAATACACTTGACTTAAAGTACAAACCGTTTTATCTTTTTTTAAAATAATCATTCCATAGAGGTATATTTCAATTAAGTCAATCTACTTAACTGATGCTTTCAAAGATTTGACAGTTCATTTAGATTAGTAATACTGTATTTATATACACAGAGTGAAGATTAGTAAAAACAAAACACACAAAAAAACCACAGAGTAATCTTCTGAATTTACGTAGTTCCATTTCTTACTTGCTAATACAAAGATTTGCTTTGAAAATGCAAGTAACATATATGCTGTGAGAACAGTGGAAGCATATTTGCAGATCTTGTATTACCTAGACTCTACAGGAGCAAAGGTTTCTCACTATGAGAATCACAGAACTTTACAGAAAGAAGGCATTTTGTCCCAAGTCTTTTATAACTCCATTGAAATTACAGGCTCCTGAAAGCCACCCACAAGAAATCCAGACATTGAAAGTAGAAAAACTGTTAGTCATCTTTTATGCTGAATGTAAAAAGAACATTTGGGGTTAATTTAACCACATGGATTTAAATTGGAAAGTGTTAAAAATCTGTTTCTGAGGTGTAATTCTGGCATTGCCACATAAAATACATCTTGGGAGGGTTTGCAAATAAATATCCTTAGACATTTATGACAGGATCCTCCTTAAACTTTTTGGACCAGGGTAATATTTTTATTCCAGTGGAATTTGTCTACAGAGACCAAATCTTATAATGAAATCCCCATCCTATTACCTTTGTTAGTGGTGTATTTTCAATGAAGCATAAACCTCAATGTAAAAGTCTGTTTTATTTGTCTGAGTTTTGAAGGAAAGTGGTTAGAAAGGAACACTAGGCATTCTGGGCTTTCTAAATGGCAAATAATTTTCCTTCACATAAATATGGAGCCATTTTAGAAACTGCAGAACTCTATGAAAAGTTCAGTGCAAATACAACCAAGAGTCCTCGAAGAGGAGCCAAAAGTAATCTCTCTCCCACTTAACTGTATCTAGAACCTTGCTGTCCAAACCACGGTTCATGGGCCAGCAGCATCAATGTCATCCAGGAGCTTGTTAGAAATGCAGACTGTCAGGGCCCTATGTAGCCCAGACCTACTAAATTAAAATCTGCATTTCAACGAAATCTCCAGGTCTGTGTTCACCTTACAGTGTGAGAAACAGTGACCTAGAAATTACAGATCGAATGCTTCATGATGACAGGGATGCTGTATATATGCTGTTTACTGCAGTATCTCCAGTACTGAGAACAGTACCTGGCCCACAGTGGACACTTGACATAAATATCTGTCAAGTAAATCTACATGTGCACATTTATAGTACTATTTTATACTCTGTAATATAATTATATGTATACAATTATTGTATCTGCACAATGCTCTTAAGTTCCTTACAGGTGCAAACATTCTCCTATCCCTGAATCCTCTGTATGTCTCCCAGTGTTCTTCACATAATATCACTCAACAGTTTATCAATGATAACTTTAGATATTGAATATAGGAATACAGAATTTCTTCAATGTGAAAACTTTGGAAAAATAAGTTCAAATCAACATGTAGTTGCTGAATTCATCTATTTGGCTTTGGTTTTAGATACAGCTAAGAGTGCTCACCCTAGGAATGAAAATAGTAATGGAAAACATTACATAGGGCCAAGTTCTGATTCTATGTGGTATCAGAGAACAGGGATGGCGTGGATGACTGAAATCCAAAATTGAATCCAAACCCTCATGTTATTCAATAGCTTTAAGGTCTTTCCTTAACAAATCTTCTATCCAAGCTGCTAAAAGTTTGAGTATTTTTTTTTTAAGTTTCCTTTTCTTTCTCAAATCTATCCACAGGTCTACAGGCCCGGAGACAATAAAATGGGCCAAAGCCATCAAAAGAGAAAAACAGCCATAGAGAGATTTACATAATAAATGAATTAAGTGATTAGCTCTCAAATAATCAGATGTCATTGAAAAATCTCAAGTTAAGTAAAAAAATAATTTTCAAAAGACGTAATTATAATAGATATGTTAATATATGTATTGATAACAAGACCATGCCAAAATAATATTCAAAATAACGAGATATTCAGACTCGTAGATATCGCTGGTTCTCTCAGTTCATATTATAAAGGAAGAATGCTAAAATAGGGAGCCCCTTCCTAACAAAGAACTGCATTTTTTCATTTTAATTAACTAAATTAGATAGTCCTTTCTACATTTTTTTTTCCTTCAGAGAACACAGGATAATGGTAAACCAATAGGTATGTCTGACCTTAGGTGTACATATTCTTATGGAATATCGTGTATACATATACCCACCCGCTCCACACACACCACCTCTGTCATGTTGTCTTCCCAAGAGTATAGCTGACCACGGTGATAGCAGAGTGTGTAATTAGTTTTCATTGTTCCCTTGACAGCTATAGTTCCATACAAGACCCTTTGCTTTTGATGCTGTAAATGCTATGGAAAAAATACACTAATAACAGACATTTAATTATGGTTCTAGCAACCATAGTGGGAACACTGCCAGAAAAAGACTGGAACCTCTGGGATGGCAGAAATATATATATATATATGGTGAGGGGGGAGGTTCTGTTCTTCAATCATAGTAATTCTCAAAATATTAATGACAAGCATATGGTGGGAAAATTTTTAAATTTTTCCTTGAATCTTTGTTGACAATAAAGTATGTATACAATGCTACACCAATACTAAAACCACAAAGAGCACTATCATGTCTGTACTAAAATATTAATAAGAATAAAGGCATTATTAATGAGGGAAATACTCTTTAGAATAGCTTTACATTTTGATACTATTGGTAAAGAGTGCAAAGATTTCATTTCAAATTTTGTTTTCTGCCTGGATTTTCACAGACTTAAAAAAATTATCACTTGTGATATAAAATATCTGGGTGCTACATTCTCTGAGGTTTACTTTAATTTGTTTTATACAGTATTTAAAATAAAGCATCCCAAGTTGCTGCCATGGCAGACACCAGATCTATCACTGAGGTCCCTTCTCTCCTTATTAATTAGTAATTGGGAGACACATTTTGGCAGCTTTCGTTTCCCCATTATTTTCTCTAGTTTGACACAAAACCCTGTCAGAAGCACCACTATTTGAACTGTACCCCTCTTAGTGCTGGGTCACTAAATTTTAATAAACGGAGCTCCCGCCAGAAAACTACTGAAATAGGCGTAAAAGTTTATTGAAGCAGTAACAGTAAACAAATATATGAAGAAAGCGCTGAATGCCACAGTATCTAAAACATTAATGGTCTGTCTGAACCCAGGGGTTATTGGCGAGATTGCAGAGCAGAGGCTAAAAGAAAAGGCCTTTAACAAAACCACTGCTTTCATCTGTCTGTTAAAAAAAAAAAAGAAGAAGAAGAAGAAGAAGAAGAAAAGTATTAGCTAAATAAAGCAGGCCAAACACTTTGCTGCAGCAGAACTGTACATCTGAGCTTCCCTTAGCCTCCATTATCCCAACACGTTGACTAAAATTATTGGGAGGCAAAGATTTATAGCGACTATATGGATACAGAAGCCATCCAGAAGCCACAAAAGCTCTGTCAGAGCCAAAGAAACATTTTTATAAATGGTAAGGTGAGAAACTTAAAATGAAAACTAAAAGGACTGATACTTTGGAGGACTGCAAATAACTACACAATCAGTTTCAAGATCTCCATCTCAAAGTGTCAGTCACTTCAAAATGCATCCTGCTACGATGGTGGCTCAGGACACTTGTGTGCCAGGGCAGTGGCCATGCTGTGCGAGTCAGAGGTCACCGCTTCCACATTCCGACATCTGTCTGTATTTTCTTGCCCTGAAACAATAGAAGGGGAACTAGGCTCATTTGCTCCCACTTTGTTTAACCTAATTGTTAGACATAAAAGATAATTTCCCATATTTAGAGTTATTTTTTCCTTTTCCCCCAAATTCTCATTTGTCCCCATAAAATTAAAAACTATTAAAAATGTAAGCAGGCGAAGTTGTCTATACATTATTGAGTTTAGTAAATGTAACAAAGTTGTATATCCCACTGACATCTACGAAATATGAAACATCAAGTATCATGTCTGTCATCATCACAACCTAGAAAACAATTTGCACTATAATTATCCAACCTAACTATGCCATAACTTCCTTTAATTCAAACCACAACACTGCATGTTTCATATAAAAATACTTTCATTTACTTTCATAATTTTCAGGGAAAGAGGCAAGAGTTAATTGTTAATTATAGTTTTTACATATATAAATAATTAATAAATTTTAAAATGGAAACTCTGACAGCTTGGAAACAGCAAGAAAAAAAAAACAAAAGGTATTTGTTAATTCATTTAAAAACAAAAGGTCACTTTGAACACTCAGTTATTTTAGTCTTCTCACTAGCCAAAGAAAAACAGATGCTAGATATCAGAGGAAAGTTTTCTGTGCAAAAATGGTCAACTCATGCCTGAACTTTAACCACGATACATGTATCTGTTATTAAAACGTGCACTTTATTTATTGCCTTTACACTACATCTACAACCACCCAAAATCCTACCTCTAACGAACTGAAGCAGTTTTTCATACGTGACATTAGTAGTATTTATCTGTGCCCAGCTTAATCAGGCTAAGTCAGGTTACTTCTGAAATAAATTTTACAGAAGCTCTGTTTTTGCTGCAGTACATGAGAATAATGTTCCCAGCCATCATCAAACACATGCAGTAGTAAGGAGTATAGTATAAATTTTTAGTAAAGTTTATTAGGTCACTTGGTTTTCCAAATGTATCCAGAAATACAAAACATGACAGAAAATATAGCAGACTCAGTTGATATACTCTCATAATTTTTAGTAACAAATATGAATTTACTTGTAAAATAATCTATGAGAACCCACAAGAAAGATTTGTTCTAATGTGATAGGAAGAGCTTATATTTCAGAGACAAAAAGGCTCTGGCTTAATATAATCTATCTTAAATAACCCCAACTGCTTCATTTTTAGAGGTACCTATACTCTTATCAGTACCTTTTGCTGGAGAAATATTCCTGGTAGACTTGAGTAATTTAAAAAAAAAAAAAAAAAAGGCAACCAACAAATAAAAAGAACTACTTAGCATAATCAGAAAAAGGAGATCAGGATTTGGGGGTGGAGGTGACAATAGGGGCTATTGATATGTTCCTTTGAAATTAGCCATAAAGTATAAGCTTCAATAAAAAAAAATTTATGGAAACATGGTACAGCCCAACATTTAACATTAATATATAATATGCCTGGGTTTAAGTATATTATTACTAAGTTGAAACATTCTTTTCTGTCAACTAAATATAAGATAGCATTTTAGTGAGTTCGCAAATGAGATAGAACTTTAAATGTAGAGAGCCCTGCCAAAATGATCATAAAGTGGTTTAGTCCTTTTCTATCGTCCATATTCATTTCTGGACCAATTTCACGAAAGAAATAAAATCGGTCTTAAAACAAGATGGCTGCTTCTAGGGGGAAAAAAAACCACGCTGATTTAACTGAAAGCCAAAAAACTAGCTTTTCTAAATCAGGAAATAAGCACTTAATCATATTTTTTCTAATCTCTAAGTAGGTATTCATGTACTTCCACATGGTAATCCATATATTATACTATGCAGTTATTTTTAATCATTAATAGCAAAGTGATTTTTAAAACAGGTCTAATCGATGTGTACTAGTAACATGATTGTCCAAGGCATATACATATTTGCTAATATATATGACTGTCCAGAGCATATGCCCAAACTTCTACTTTTAGTTCATACCAGAATCATGATCATCAGTCATGAAAATCAGGTCACTTGATAAGCAATAATAGAAAGAATACTTATATCTTATATCTCCTAAGAATCCAATCATAAAACAGGCATTAATATCCTATTACAATCAAATCAACTGTACTTGACTTTTTAAAAGTAAAAATCATAGGAACTTTACGTTAGACGATCTTTCCTTGAGCTATACTTTGCTGACCCTCCCTAAAGCAACTGGAAGATCAATTCTGATATGCATATAAAAATTAAGAGCATTTTATTCATCTTGAAATAATTTTAAAATAAGATTTTTAAAAATCATTCAAACCTATTTTTATTCCTCACTTGAGTGGAAAATAAGACCTGACAGTAACATTTTCTTCAACCTGTCAACTGTCAATTGTATGAAGGATGTTTCTAAAGATGACAAAGGTTTATTTTTCCTTATTGAAAATGATAGAATTCTACCTGAATGAAAGTTGAGCTAACCATCACTGTGGTACACTACTGTCTCTCAGCAACTAGGTAGCTTAAATAAGAGTTTTCAATATTTTAAAATAATGTTTTCATTGAACTATATGGTTTACTGTTTGAAAATTATATTCAGAAGCCTCAAAACCAAGAATTTGCATCCACTCAAATTTTCCAATTAGAAAATAGCACACAGATTTCAGTTTACAATAAATCCTTTAGAGAGTACAATAAGAACTATCCAGAATATGAAAATATTAGGAATGATTTTACTCAAAATCATGCAAAATAGTTGTAGTCAGAAAAAAACTTGATTAATTTTTAATTTTAAGCTAAGTGGTCCTGTGTCATTGTGCTCCTTTATGACTGACTAAATTTTGAAAACATAAATGCAGACAAATTTAAGAGGAAATAGATCTCCTAGTAGTGAGTAATATCCTATTCAGAAGCACTGGAAGTTCACATTAATCACAAGAAACTTTTCTACAAAACAGCTCAGGACATAGGTTGAAAAGCAGACTAAAATATAAATTTGATAATATAAATCAGGCCCTTAAAAGAAGACAGTAATTTATTGATGTTTGGCTAAGACCACCATCACAAGACAAATTATTAAAAGTGAATATTAATACCTCATTTCTTATACTCCTCTTTGAGGTTTTTATACCTGAAAATGAAGGTGTTATCTGTCACAAATGATCAAAGTGCAATTTTTTTCCTCAGTTCAGAAGGCTGACCTGACTGAGTTGTCCTGGGTAAGAGGCAAGGACCTTCCTCACTGTGCTTAGGGAAATTGAGGCTTCCTTTGCAACATGGATATTCTAATCAGGAATGCTATTTTAACAGTTTGTATACTGCTTCTGCAAAGAAAATTGATAATACAGAATCTTCAACATAGAGTCGTTCATTATTTCAAACAAAATATCACAGCTTTTTAAGTCCTTATTACTACAGAAGTTATTCAACACATACACATAAATGAGGAGGGTTGAGTGGTATCTTATAAAAAATTTCAAATTGATTTATATTGAAAAAACAAATCAATAAGCACTAGACCAAATGCTACCCAACATGTGAAATTCTATTCTTAACATATTCTCATATTTTGTTCATTTTTATTTTAATGCTTTCTCTCTCTCAAAGGTAAATTTTCTGGCATATACTTATCCCAAGCTAGCAAAGGCCAGAACTCCTGAAGGACTAATTGTATTCATTCATTTTCTTGGCCCAGCATGAAGCTGGTAGCTTGCTTGGTTCATAGCAACAGGGGAGAAAAGGAGGCGCTCATCTTTATCTGTCCTCATCCAACAGGAAACCAGGCCAGTGGACAGAACGCAAAGCAATGCCTGTTCAGAAGGCATTCTGCAAGATTAAATGGCAAGAAATTCACAAGGTTAATTTGCACCCAAGTAACTAAGTGTTCCCTCCAAACCTGATCCTCAGCCTTCAAAGGTGGAAGCTTCTGAAGCTATTGATTGTTAGCCACAACACATATGACAACAAGATATTAGTTCAGTGAGGTGATGGTTTAGTTATTACCACTAAAATTACCTAACAGACAGTAATAAACTACTGAAGACTCTGATACTTTTAATCACAAGTAGTTTACTGATCTTGGTCTTACCCTGAAAATGCCAAATTAGACTGTAGAGTCAAATCTGCCTCAAATAGCTCTAATGTTCCTGTCATCTAAAAATCAGACAGTTGAGTATTTCTGATAGTTTATTGTGAACATATAAAATAATGAATAAAATAGGTAGAACATATCTCAGTAGCTAACTCTGCTTTTCAAAATTCTATGGAAAACTGGCCAAAAAACAAGAAGCATACTTCTCTTTTACAAATTTCTAGATTAAAAAAAGGCGGGGGGAGTCAATTCAGGTCTCTTACAAACATATAAGCATAAAAACATGGGTTATAAATCTTAGTCATACTGCCTTATTTTTATCCTGGTACTTGCATAAATTCTGATATAAATTTCAGAATAATAAAATTACTACCAATACATCTAATAAAGTGATACGTTACATTGAGGCTTAAAGTTAATGCATTTTACTTGAAGAACATTTATGTTTCTAATATACAAAATATTACATTAAATATTTAAAATTTCAAGAATAAGGACAATCCTTTCTAAGTTTCGTGACAAAACTCATTCAAAACCAAAATAATATTCAATCTTTACTCACAACAAATTCTTAGATTTAAAGCATGCTGATTTCATTTATTTGTCAGTGAAAAGGTCACAGTGCCGGTATACTGGTATATATATATATATCAAAATGATGATGGCTCAGATTTTTTTTAAATGGAGCAAGTAAATTTTGAAAGAAGAAAAATACTCAAGGGAATATGATTAGGGGGAAAAAAAAAATGTCACTACTTCTCTCTTCTTAGCCACATACATTTGACCTGTACTGCCAGAGGATTTCGGAGTGTTGACCTAGAATTCACATTACTTTCACAACTCCAAGATCACGTTAACAAAACTAAAAGGTGTCAATTACCTGCTACTCTAATATGAAATGTTTAATTTACCAGTCCCTACAAGAATTGAGAAAGTCCAAAGAAAACATGATTAGGTTAAAGTTTAGTAAATCCTTGATGAATTACAGAGATATTTTCCTCTTAAGAGTATAACCTTTTAAATTGATGATACTCAAACCTTAACGGAAGCAAAACACTGGTTGAGGAGGACTGGTATTCCCAAAAGAGTGTTGGTCATATTTGCTGCTGTATTATTTGACTATTGCATCAATAATGCCAACCAGTAGGAGATATGTTTAATTACCCTAATGTCATTTCAGCAAATAGTCAAAATAATCCAAGAAGAACTTTCAATATGCACCCGATGTTTAAAAGTATATTCTTATTAGAAGCACCAAAAACTGTTTATGGCATACTCCAGATGAATAGGCATGTTCTTAGTATTATGACTCTCTTTATAAGCATAGCTACTAAAGAGGACTGTAAATAAAGTTTTATTACTGGAAGTCTTTTTAACATTACTTAAAATCTTTTTACATTCTTAAAGAAATTAAGGACAAATAGTTATATTCTTCTTGATGTGGATTTTCATTACTCAAAGTTATTTAGTGACATTCCAGTTTAGAATTCAGCATAACATTAAAAGGATCATTTGATTATTTACACTTTCAGGTAAAATTTATACAAGTTTTCAAATTTTGGAAATACAGAAGATGCATTTAGGCAAACGTTATCATATATTTCTATTCAAACTGATAGTTCTCAGTTGCTATTTCACAAATTTGTGCGAATTCAACACATAAAATCAGTTTGGTCCCCTATCCAATAAATACTACCAACTAAAAAGTTACCAGCATTTGAAAACTCAGTATCCACTTCTCAGAAGTGAATACCTGGGTACATAGATTCTAACAGTAAAACTATTCTGACAACAAATAAGTTTAATATTTTTCCCATGAAACTACATCTATAGATGCTCATTTATCAATGGAGATGCAGTAATGAAACTCCATGTAGAAGATAAACTCCTATCAGATACACAAGTTACACATAACTCAAGTTACACAGTAACATACTGTACTTAATCCCTGTGATCAAGATACATTTAATTCTGATTTTAGCTAAACATAATTTCAAATTGAATCTGTTAGTATAAGCTAAAGTAGATTTACTTCATTTAGACACAATATACATTATCATCAGTTTAATGTGCCCACTGAACTTATATTCTGAGGGAAAAATAAAAAAATTTATTTAAGTTGCAATTAAAATCCTCTATTCTTTTTTCAAAAGATTGAAGTCTTACTAGTTTAGCAAAATCTTAACAGATAGGTTCTATATAAAGACACAAAGCATGGCTAGCTTACTTTACAAAATAACATATATGAAGAGGAATTGCACAACACTGAATTTATAAAATTTACTAAACTCGTGGACATTTTCTGAAATATTTTCTTACTATTGTTTGTGAAAAACTGTTAGTTTTTATTTTTAAAATACTTATTCGGCATGTGGCCTCTTTAAAATTATATCCAAGTTAACTTTTCTTAATGCATCAAAAAAGCAACATCTTATTCAACACTTCAGAGATAAAACTGCCTACTTTTAAAATATTGTTTTTAAAGTAAGTTTTTAACTGTGATAACATACCAAGATAAATGTGTCCATAAATTCCTAAGAATAGTAAGTGTTAGGGCTGTATCTCTTGGGGTTAAGAGGAGTACATCATTCTTTCTTTTGGCCATTATCAAACTGATAATGATCAAATAGAAAGGTATTTCCACAAACCTGAAATCAGAATACCGATTTAGAAATACTCTTGGTATTTTAAAATTCTGCAGATCAACTTTGTCTGGGCAGGTTCAAAGCCTCCGTGGCATCCTGAGCAGAAGAGTTTTCTGCAGGCAGGGCAGATCTATTAAAAAACATGACCTGTGACAAAAATCAATGTGCTAATCTCAAACCAAACAACAGTATCAAAAGCATAAAACAGAGATAACCTAAGATAAAATGTCCTCAAACTAACTCAGTCTAGCTTGACAGGTTAAGAAGGGGGGTTAGAGTAGGGGTGCTGCTGGTTCTTTCCGTTTTAAGCCAGGAAGACTGGAACACCCAAGTATCCAAATAAATGAATGCCATGAGAAAAAGATCACATTGTGGAGTTTGGAATGGGAAAGAAAAGACAACCAAGAGCAAGATATCCCAAATTCAACGAAACTATTTCAGTGTTATTTAATAAGGTGCTAAAGTTCAGAGATACACATTTCTGCTTCGTATATGCTGCCTAATAAAGCACAAACGGGGGAAAAAAACTAACCAACATAATGAGACTTGCTTTTAACACCATCACAACTGGAAAGCTTGCTCTATTTGTCTTGTCAGCTTTAATAAAAGGTATCTCCTGTGGCAGGATGGCTTCTTTTTCTCTTTTCCTAATAGTGGTAAGTGGCATGTCAAAGAAGAAATCGCTTCCCATTCCACCACCCACCTCCAGGAGACTTGTTTTTTGAACCAAACTTTTAGGACTATCTCCACTCCTGTTCGGCGGTTCATTTAGGACTTGGGCAGTTACCTGAGTAAGACTATCCTGGACTAGCGGGATAAGGGGAACTCCCTCTCGGTTCTGTAACCGGCGGACTGCTTGTGGGGAAAATCTTCCCATCTTCATCTGCGCTGACATTACTCAAGCGGGGAATCCCACTCTTGCCTGCATGCCGAGGGGAGGCTGGAGGCAGGCGGAGAGGGCCCGCCGGACGCAGAAAAAAATTGGAGGCGCCCACCGATACCCTCTCTCCTGGAGAAAAAATTGGAGAAGCCCACCGATACCCTCTCTCCTGGAGCCCGGGACGCGCACCAACTCTAGGCTAACCCCTGGGCCTCCCGCCTCTCTCTTCCCAATTTCCACTCCAGCCCAGTGAAAAAACCTGTGATTTTAGATGCAATCGGTACTCTTAATAAATAGTACCTAGGAGGGCACTGAGACCGGGACACAGCTGGAAGCTAGCCTCTATCCCAGAGAAAACAGTGCGGTATGGGCCCAGCGGGGCCGACTTCTGTGCACAGACCGGGAAGCAGTAAAGGTTTCGAACTGCTCCAAACCCGGAGGACCCCGCCGGACACTCTGGATAACCTCCCCACTCCACTCCCAGGGTCCGAAAACACGGGACGTCTACGACTGGCAGGTGTCCAGCACGCGCGCTAGGACGGCCCCAGGCGCCCACCTCTAGTCTCCCGCGTACCCAGCGGGCTTCGGGGACGCCTACAAATCGGATCCAGGTAACCGCGCGCGTTCCTCCGGCAGCACATCGCCAGGCCGCGGGCGAAGGGCTCCCACCTCCTGGCTCGGCCAACTCTGGCAGCTTGTTCCGCACACATGACGTAACCCGGTATTAGATCAAACTTTCTGGCATCTTGAACCCACTAGGGTGGGTGGAGGGATGGAGAAGATGGGAGAATCCTCTCCACTGCAAAGCGCGCGGGGTCCAGACTGACTCAGGGGCCGAATGATTTCCTCGCAGTTAAAGAGGAAAATAAAAACCTAAAGCTTCCGCTTCCCAGCCCCCCTCACTTCCCCTAGCCCGTGCGCTCTCTCTGCGCGCACCGGGAAAAGAAAAGGAAAAATTTAAAAAAAAAAAAAATTAAAAAAAAAAAAAAACTTTGGGGGATGTTCGGTGGGTTCTTTCCGCAGTCCCTGCGGACCCACGGTCCAGGCAGGAGCTCCCGGCGGCGCACACTGGGGGCTCCCCGCGCCGGGATCCGGATGCCAGCCAGCCTGCCGGGGCTGGGAAGCGGAGAAGTGCCGACTCCCCGGCTCCCGCCCTTTTCCGAGTCTCCCCGCGCCCCGCAGAAGCAGTTGGTCTGGGCAGCCCCGGGGACTCCCAGGGCACCTGGCCTTTCCGCGGCGGCTTAACAAAGAGGGGCGCGACGCGAGCGCTTCCCGCCGACGCCTAAAGCCATCAGCGCCCGGGCGACGCAGGCTCCTAGGGTGCGCGCCGCCAGCGGCTGGTGCGCGCGGATCCCCGCCGCCGCTCTTCTGCAGGGCCCCGAGGCCCGGGTAGCCCCGGCTCTCCGCCCCTTACCGGCTTACCTGGGGTTGCTGCTGTTCCAGTAGACAGCGTAGCGGTCGGCGACGGTCTTGGAGCCCGGATCCTGGCTGAACACACACATCCAGAGCACCAGAAACACCAGCGTCAACATCTCCACGTGCAACATCACGCCTGGCCAGCGGCGGAGCCCCCGACGCGCCACTCCGGGGAGAAAGCAGGGATCCGGAGGGAGGGAGGCAAAGGGACAGAGAGAGAGCGGGCGCCAAATAAATATGAATAAATAAAAATGAAGGGGGGCAAGAAAGGAAAGATGTGCCCACCAAGCTGGGGAGGGGTAGGAGAGCGAGAAGAAAAGACGGCGGTGTGGTGGGGGGGGATAAAGACAAACTCGCACCCCCACTGGAGGGTTCAGGAAGAAAAAGGAATCACAAGATGGAGAGAAGCGTGCGTGTGTGTGGTGGCGGCGGCGAGGGCGGGGGAAGAGGTGCCAAGCTGTGTCTCGGGCGGCGGCGGCAGGCCGGTCACCCCGGGAGAGGGAGGTGCGCGCCGGTCCGGGCGGCTGCAGCTCGGGTCGGGGCAGGCGGCGGCGCGCGCTGCACAGTCACCGGGAGTTTCGCGCCGCAGCCGCGGGGAGACATACACCGGCCCTCAGGGCCCGGCTCAGCGTCGGCGCAGCGGACTACGCACGGCTCCGCCGCCGCCCGGGGCCCTCGCACTGCGCCCCGCTTCCCTCCAAGTTACTTTGGCGGCCGGTGGGAAACTGCAGGAGGAAGGCGACGTGCAGATAGGGGGCTGCGCGCTTGTGGTCCCGGGAGTCTGAGAACCCCTTTCCTCAGCCTCCTCTGTGCCTTAGCCGGGCGACCCCCAGAAATCTCAGAGGAGTCGTAGGTGCTGCGGTACCGGGCGGTGCGCGGAGAAGGGTGGGGATCCGGAGCCGCAACCCAGCCCTGTTGGTGTCCTGGAACTGGTTAAGCGGCAGCTGCGCCGGCGAGAAGCGGTCTTGCCTCGAAAACCTCAAAGAAAAGTTTGGCTCTTCGCGTCTTCCGGCAGGTCCCCCAGCACAGTCGGACCGCGGCGGTAGCGGAAGAGGGCACCCCGGGTACTGGCCGAGCCTCGGGGATTTCTTGCGCGTGCTTTCCTTGGCTGGGTGTGGGTGCACCACAGTAAATGAAGAGCAGAGGTTAAGGCCAGCCGGCCTGGCGGAGCTGGGATGCCTAAACCTGCAAGTCGACGCCAACCCAAGTGTTCGGGTGGAGAGCGGGAGGGGAAACAATCACTTTCAAATGGATCCCTCCAACTCCTGGATGGGCTGATGTCAGTCTCCGATCGCCTTCCGAGAGGGAGACTGAGCCCCCACACGCGGTGCCAAGAGCCCGGGGGTGAGCTCTCAGAAGTATCCCTGCGACTCCGGCGGGTCCAAGCCTAGCAACTTGTAGAGATGCATCAATCAGTTTGAAATGGGAAAAGAGAAAAAAAAAAAAAAAAAAAAGGGATCGCACGAGCGAGTGGCACCTCCCCGATGACTACATCAGAAAACCTTCCCGCAGCTGCTCCTCTTTCCCTCCTTAGGCACAGCAGCAGCAACAGAGGTGAAAACCACAAACCGAATCCTAAAACCCCTACCCAGGCGGGAAAATAAATAAACTTGAGCGCAGCAGCAGCAGCAGCACGAGCAGCCCAGGAGGAATTGAAACGACTGGCACAAGAAGTGGAAAGGGTTTTGCAAAAGTCAGTTTTGCAAAAGAGGGGGAAAAAAAAGAGAGAGAAAAAAATGCTTTATGGGAAAAAATCTCCTCGGGCACGCCCCCTCGTTAATGACTTGCGTGTAAAGCCGACAGCGGCGGCGACCCAGCGGCAGCAGCCTCAGCAGAGCGCGAGGCCGCGCGCGTGAACGTGGACGTGGGCGGGGGGATGGGGCTCCGCCCGGGCGTGTTGCGCGGGACGCGGGGCGCGGGGCTGGCGAGCGGGCGGGCGGCGCGAGCGCGGGTGTGAGCTCTGGACAGAGCAGGGGGAGGTGCCGCCAGCCCGCGCCCAGCCAGCGCTGCTGCCGCGGCGGCCCGGGTCATGTGGACTGCTTTTTTTTTTTTTTTTTTTTCCTTTTCCCCCTCCCCCCCCTTTTCTTGGGAAGGGGGGGGGGGGGGGGGGGGGGGGGGAATAGCTGGAGCAGCCAGTCAGGGAACGGCCTGCTGTTTGCTTACAGATTGGGGGTTTTTCCTCTCTCTTTACTCCAACTGGATTGGTTTGCTCCACGAGAAAGAGGCGTTTTCCTAATCTCCTCCCTTCCCCACGCCTCCTACCCCCTCCCCCCGCCCCACCTTCCAGAAACCTGACTAATTGAATTACGGGGAGTGCCGAGGCGCCCTCTCCTGCGCCCGAGCCCGGCAGCCACGTGTAACCCTTTGGGTGCTGAATTCCGTCTGGGCTAAGGAATGATTTGACATCTTTCTATCTGGGAGTAGGGTCTTTCGATTTTAAAGGAACCGGTGCCCACCCTTTGGCTGGAGAGCCGGCATCTGTCTCTGGTACCCCTCAGGTGACGGATGGGCTGGGACGGAGCCTCTGGGAGTGCGCGTTCCTGTCCTTTCCATCCGCTCTCCACGCCGCACCGTGCCTGGCGCTGGGTTATCTGGAAATCTGAGCACCCCTCCTGTGCCTTTCAACCCTCCTCTTCCCACTTGGGATTTAAAGATTCTTGGGCAGGAAGCGAGTTTTCTTTAAAGTGATGCTCTGAAAACACGTTTTTAAAAATCAGGCAAATCACAGTTTAAAGTGATTACAATTCAGCGCGAACCTTCCACAGAGAGGAAATGAATGCGGCAGACGAGCCCTTCAGAAATAACCTCACACCTCTTCCATTTCAACCTTGAGGGTAATTTGCTGCCCACTCCCCAAAGAATAAACGCCTTTAACGAACCCGGTGCGGAAAGAAATGGGGGCCGGGGGTGGGGGTGTGGGAAGGAAAGCAGTTCCTTTATTGTTGGAAAAGGCCCCTCGGTCCTGGACTTCAAGGGCAGGTTGCAAGCCTGGGTCTTCAGCCGCCACCGGAGCGCGATCTCCTGGCAGCGAGACTGTCCCAGTGCCTCGGGACGCGTCCCCACTGTGGTCCAGAGCCCGGGAAGCGAGCCCGACGCCTGCTCTGCGGGGCCACAGGTCCCCGCGACCCGCCCTTGAGGGGTCCGCGGGCTCGGGAGCAGCGGTATTTTTCTCATGGTCTCTAGGGAGTTTGCTGCCTTAGTGGGAAGGGCAGATCCCCAAGAGAAAAAAGGCAGTTTAGTTTTGCTCCCACACCTGCCTGCTCTCCTTTTTACTTATTAGTCCAATAAAACCAAATCTCACGTTCTCCCTCCTGCGCTTTGCAGTCCTCAGACGGGATTTCTAGGCGCTTCAGAGCTGTTTGGAAGCGTCCAGACGCCCTCCAGTGGTGGGCCTGGAGTCCGCACCCAGCAGGGGCATTGCCTGCAGCTCAGGCCGGATTCAATTTGGTGGAAAATCTAGGGCTATGACCAATAAAGACTGAGAGGAAAAGAAACGGTTCATAGGGGCATGGAGGTACCTGGATGTTATGGGCTCTTGGCTAAACGTTAAGTCGGTTTTCAATTACAGTAATATTTCCTATCTGAAAAGATCCTGAAATCGTCCTAGGAAAGTGACTTATGTTTTGTGACTAGATACAAATTGCAATCTGTACAATAATGGACTTTACTACAAACCAACCATCTGCCTAATTATTAAAAATTGAAATTCAGAATGTCGACATAAATACTCCTCCATCATCTGTATGTTTCACAAAGTTCCAGCAGTGAGAAAGAAGTGGGGAAAGAAGTGAGAGAACCAATGGATAAGCTCTTATTTTTCGAATCAAATTTTCAGTTAAAGCGTTATTCGCTTTTTTCCGTGGTCTCTAATCTTGCTGATTTTCACGTTCTTGGCCCATTTTAGGGTGTATTTGTTTTTTCTGTTGCAGGAAAGATGGATTTCTTTCCTTGGCTTTTCTGACAGTGGCTCTAATAGGTGCTCATATGACAGAGACAGTTTTGCAGGAAATATTCTGGACTCTTTTAAGAGATATGTGTATCTTTAGGAAGAAAATTCACGACTCCTGTCTGGGGTAAAATGCTGATCCTAACTGAAGAGTCTTTATTCAGGGAACTATCAGGTAACAGGGAGCTAGCAAGCTGGCTTCCTGTGGGATCAAAGCCAAAAAAAGGTGAAGAAAAAGAAATGGTATCCACTCATTTCCCATTTGAAATACATACGATAGCCAAATGGTAAAATTCAATACATCAGAAAAATATGGATGTCATCATATTTAAATATCTCTATTATTCAAAGTTTGAATAGCCCCATGTTAAACAGAAAAAAAATGTATACATTGTCCTCTTCCTTAAAGTGATTCATAAGATTGGAATAAGATGTTGAAATTTGCAGCTGTTCGTAACATAACTCAAATGTCTATGTGAAACAATTCATAAACTTAAATCTAATGACTCCGGGATTATGTGCCTCAGTAATTATTGGTATGGAAGTTACTAGGCAGTGGGATGATAGATACAGTAAGTCCTTAATGTCAGGGATAGGTTCTTGGAAATTGTGACTTTAAGCGAAGTGGCATATATAAGAAAAACAATTTCACCATAGGCTACTTGATATAAACACGAGTTAAATTCCGGTGCATATCTCAGGTCACAAAAATGTCACCAAACTTCCAAATAAAGACCAAAACACTTCTAATATTAAACATTGAAACAAATGTGAGCTAGACATACATTTGAGAAAGGTTAATAAAAACAAGTAAGATCATTTAACCACTTTTTCCAATTCAGGATTGCAAGTGGTTGAAGTTCAGGGCTCAAGGAGGAAAGTAACCCGGGACAGGACACCCTTCTATCCTGGGGTGCACTCACACTCACACCCACACTCACTCAGACTAAGAATATTTAGATATGTGCACAGCTTAGAGACAACCTAGTGAGCACAGCTGTGGGATGTAGGAGGAAACCAGAGTACCCGGAGAAAACCCACGCAGACATGAGGAGAATGTGCAAACTCCACACAGACAGTGACCATGGCCCGGAATCGATTTTTTTTTTCCTCATCACCCATTATGACGAAGTGACGTTGAACCAAACAGCGTTGAGGACCTGCTGTATTTGAATAGAGTTTGAAGAGCTATATTATTAACTGTACACTTACCATTAGATAGTGTGACTTTGTCTCTTCAGGAAAACATTCATGTGATTTAAATTTATACAAATCAGCATTATATAAAATAATTTTACTATAATTCACCCAGTGTCACAGAGGCAATGACTTTTAAATGACTTTAAATGGCCTTTGGAATGTAAGTATTTTGCCAGGTATAGAAGGAGGTGAACGTAAGAACCTAAAAACGTGGAGACAAAAAAATGCAAAGAATGTTTGAATGCTTCGATTTTGACAAGACAGTGTTTTAGGGAGCTGAGACCTGAAAAACTAGGTTGGTAATGGACTATAAAAGGGCTTACCTGCAATTCTGTTTCCATTTAAAGCTATAGGCTACTGGGTGCACTGGTGGTTTTAAAGCAAGTGCCATTGAAGCAATAATTTATATGCCTCAAATTAAAGCACAAATAGGAATTTATGCGTTTATTTAATTTTTTGGCCTTGAACTACCTTGATCAGTGTTCTAACCTTGGCTACAAATTAGGATCACCTAGGGAGCATTAAAAACAAACATACAAACAAACAACAACAACAACAACAAAAAACAATACCAGGGTTCCACTTCCTGTTTTAGCTGGTTAGGAGGGGGACTTGGGATCTACAATTCTTAAAAGCTCTCGAGGAAATACTAATGAGCATAGAGGACTGAGAACCACTGATCTCAATAAATAACCACTGGTAATTTATTTTTTCCTTAACTAATATTTCAGGCAAAAGTAGGTTCTGCAGTTACTTATCTGGAGAAGTAGCCCAACTCACCATTAAGACCAGAATATTGATACCTTAGAGAATTTCATGATCTCTATTAATGTGAAGTAATACTGATACTTTTAAATTATTTTTACATGACACCAAATTATCTGTGAGTGCCATCTCCAAGATGTGGTTGCAGGGCAAAGCTTAAATATGATTAATCTTCTTTTTTAGATTAGTTTTTAATTTGAATTAGCTGCCACCAGATAGAAGTAGAGTTCTATGGGCTCAGGGTACCTAGACAAATAAATGAAATAAGCTGGCAAATCAAATTCCTCAGTCCTAAGCAACTTTCAATATAGCAATTAAATTAGAACTAGTATCCAGAAGAAATAATAAAGAAAATAAACTCTAGAGCAAAAATTCAATAATAATTAAACACAAAACTAACAGATGACTAACATAATGGTATTTAAGCTAACCCTGCTATTTTCCTAGAACATTTAGAATAAATTCTGAAGCTCCAAGAAGCTCAGATCCTATCTCTAAACTGTGACTCAGCTGTCCTGCCCACAGACTGTTTGAAGTTACCAATAAAGCACTCTCCCTTCCCCACCTTTTTTTATAACAAGTTCCTAAGAATCTTCAGAAATAACTCTTTGCTGACTTTTCTCTCCTCAGAGACTTTAAGAAAAGCTCCTTTTCTATTCCTGATCTAGTTATCTCTTCTGTGTACAATCAAAAAAAAAAAATCTATAGAGTATTACATCTCTTCTTTCATTCCTGTGACCTTCAACTTCCATCATGAATTTTCTCCCTTTTCCTCATTCTCCCCTTGATTTTCTGGGGTTTGCTAGAGTTTATTTCCTTAAATCTATGGGGAAACAGAAGCAGTCCTGCAAGTTGGGCTGCAATATTCTGAAAGAGGCATTTAAAAATGGTTTTATTTATGAACTTAGTCTATTTGTTGTTTTGCTCATTTCAAAGCATATTTTAAATAAAACCAACATAGTAAACTTCTTAAACACACAGAACTTTCACCAGTCATTTTGGTAAACAACATAAACCATATAATTAGGCACATTTGTAAATACGTGTTATGTTTCTATGTATTACAAATGTGTATGTGCTCATATGAAATTTTTTTAAAAAGCAAGCAAGGACTGGTTAATGTAACCAATTTCCACATCACTTTTCATTATCTAGATTTCAGGACATATACCATACATACATTTATGTGACCAGTTTTCAACCATAAAGCTTACATTAGTAAGTACTTTTATTCCCATAAGCCATTTTCAGGTTGTCTTTTACTAACAAAATGTGCATATACATTCTACTCCTCTGTATTTCCCTCTTCAGATTTTTAAATTAAAATTAACAAATAAAGTTTATCTGTATTTTATAAAGCTAATAGATCAATCAGCATAAAGTATATTGTTCTGGCTGGTGTGGTGGCTCAAGCCTGTAATCCCAGGAAATTTGGGAAGCCGAGGCAGGAGGATCACTTGAAGTCAGAAGTGTAACACCAGCTGGGGCAACATAGCAAGACCCTGTCTCAGAAAATACTATTAAAATTAGCCAGGTGCAGTAGCACATACTTGTAGTCCCAGCTACTCAGCGGAGGCGGGAGGATCTCTTGAGCCCAGACGTTCAAGGCTACAGTGAGTTATGATTACACCACTCTCCAGCCTGGATGACAGAGCAAGGCCCTGTGTCTGAAAAAGAAAAAAATTTTTTAAAATATATGTATACTCTCCTGAATTGTTCTTTGCAAATATTTCTATTTGCAATGAATATATTTTACTATATTCCTTGCTTAAAAGAATACGTATTACCATGAATGTATATTATCAAAGAAAATAAAAGTTTGTATTTATGTTTTACTACAATGGTAATCTTAGATATCTACAGCAAACTTGTTTTTAAAAAAGGAATACAAATAGAATTTTCAGAAACAAACTTAATTTGTACTTTTTTCTGCATTCAAACTAATAATTAGGATATGTTTCTCCCAACAGGTTGAAGAAAAGCATATAAGTATGCATTTTTGTATTCTTTTACTTGCATAGAGCCTTCCAAAAAGCTGATATATTTTTTAAAAATTTTGTTGATACACACACACACACACACATACACACAGAACATCTGTAATGAGCATATAGACAGAGAGAAAGAGAAATAACTTATTTTTCAATCAATTTTCACCAAATTATTTTCATCAACTTCTGTGAGAATTCTACTTAAAGATGAATAGAGGATATGACCCTTAGTAACCATGATTATATAAAACAGGAAATGCTGTTTCTAAGCCCCTGTTTTAGCTTTAGCTTTACTTTTTTTCCCCCTCCAGATCTAAACTGGCTAAGCAAAGTAAAGTGTAGAATTATGGCAAACTAAGATATTCTTTCCTCATATTATGTGTATTTTTTTTTTAGATAAAAGACTTCTTTAGAGGGATTTTGGTGTCAGTATTTTTCGAGTCTGGGAAAAATTGTTCTCCTACTGCAGATTTATAACTCTAGTCTGAGACTTCTAAATGCCTTATGCCAACATTGTAAATTTTATTGTGATGCTGTTAAGTTACAGTTTAAAGTATAATTTTTTTAAAAGCATTTCATCTTGTAGTTTGGGATAATAGTTTTAAAGCTGGTCTCCATAGAAACCATTTTAACTTATGATCTTAGAACGTCAGGTAATAACGCAGAGAATTATTGGCCAAAACTTTTTTTTAATGAGAAATATTTTACTGAATTGACTCTTTCTAAACTCAAGTATGGGGAGGAAAGTGTGCTCTTAAGATGACTACCTTCTAATCAGAGATTATCACTCTCCATTTCCATTAGTCTCTCTTTTTTTGGCATGTGATGTATGCTAAATTAAATAGGATTTATTGGTTCAGCTAGATTCTGAATTACCCTCTTTTCCTGTGGATTAGGAGAGTGCATTTTTAGCCCTTTTCCTTGAAATCCATCAGGATCTTTTATGTGGACTATCTAGTATTCTGCACACTTCCAATGCTTAATAAATATTACATTACAATATTAGCATAATAATAAATCATCTTAAAGTACTACATGGGCTATTGAGATCCCATTCAGTTTGAGCCAAGACATCAAAAAGTTTTATTTTCTCTATATGCATGCAAAATAATTTAAAACTCCCTTTCCATGAAATGTCCTTGCATCCATAAGTCTATATGTTACAAAGTGAAGTGGTGAAGTGTGTATCTTCCAGTTACATATTTCACTTGTTCAATATATTCTGGGGACAGAATTTGCCATTTTAATAAGAGAGAGTTTAAAATTGGGCAGACAAAAATGGAAATAGCATCATTTGTCAAGTAAATGTTCTTTTCCCAATGGCAATTCTGAAATTTTTATACAAGATTACCAGGCCAGCAGCTAGATAGTGTTTCTTGCCATTAAGAAGTTCTGCTTTGTCTATGATTGGTTATGTCACACAGACCTAGAGTAACAGCCACTGAAAACATGAGGATTTTCCTTACAGTTACAGAAGCAAAAATGAAGTAGAAAATGATTCCATTAACACAATTCCATCCTCACTGGTTGCTTTAAGGAAGGTCCTAGTTTGAAACTGCCATCAAGGAAAAGAATAAAAATGTTTCCCTTCCAAAGGTAGTGTTCAAATATTGTACATTTTATCCACCTATATGTAAATCAAATGGTATAAAAATGATGCATCATCTGTGGTAGATAGCAAAATGGCCCAAATCACCTCCTTACAGTGTAATTTTGCAATTAGTCCCCCTCCCCATCAATAGATAGAGTTTTGTTTTGTTTTTTACCCTTTACACCTGAACTGATGTTGTGACTTGCTTTGGCTAACAGAATGTGGCAAAAGCAGTGCTGTACCAATTTTGAGCCATGCCTCATGCAGTCTTCAAGCATTCCTGTAAGAATGCTGTCCAGTTGCCATGCAGACAAGCCTAAGCTAGCATTCTGGTTAATGAGAGATATGTAACCCAGTCACTCCTAGTGTCCAATCCAATCCCCAGAAACAGGGCTACCTAGATGACTGGCAGCTGTCTGCAGATGCCTATAGATGCATGAAGAAGCCCAGTTGAGACTAGAAGAACTGTGCACCAAAGCCCAGCCTAAACTGCCAGTGGTTCTTGTAAGTCCCCACATTTTGAGGTGGTTTGTTATACAGCAACAAATAACAGATATGTCTTCTTCTTACATTACTGGAAATAAAAAATTGAATATTATTTAGCTCAAATGTTATTCTTTCACAACCTTTTCATTACTGAATTACTTTGTGTTAAATTTGTAATTGGTAATCACAACTTTCCAAATAAGTCTAACAAAAATGTTTGTTTCTGCTACTTTATAAATTTCACAGGGAGGCTGTCTTCAACACAAGCCTAATATGGAACCCTGAATGAATACAATTAACATTCAGGCTTTTCTGATCTTCTTGGATCATGTCATTTGGTTAGAAGAGCAAACCTGAGCAGATGATTTATCCAGAGGTGACTCTTCTTCTAAAGTGGTGTCCAGCAAGAAAAATGAAATGGTAAAATCAAAGGAAGCTATGTTTAGCTTCAACTCAAATCTCTGCATCACTCACTACTATTGATTTAACATCATGGCACCTTCATATTTCAGCAGGAGGATCTGCCACAAGACAGAAACTATAGTGACCCTGTAAGGGTCATCTTGATGTCAACTTCAAATTACAACATCTCTGCTCTTGGCTGACAGCCATGGCAGGCCCAGGAAAGTACAGCTGTCTTTCTGTAGATGGAATAGATGTATTTCAAGGAAGTGAGATTATAAAGGGAAATATTATATGTCAAATCTCATCTTCCTGTAAAGTTCTAAAATGAGAGGAAGGTTTTGTCAGGGTCCCTTATATGCAGGTCTGTTTACTAGCCCAAGTTTACTCATCCGAATTTCTAGTGAGTGCCATCCAGGGTGGAGTCTAATCCACAAACTCAAAGTCATCATTCCATCTTTCACTGCATTTTCTTCCTTGGCAGCAACTGAACCATTGGCTATCCTTCCTTCTTCTCCTTTGGAGTTTGTTACTTCGCACTTGCAGAGTTGGTTGTCTTTTTTTTTTTTTTTTTAATCTCCAACTGTTTTTTTCCACCACTTCATCTGTCACTCACAGTCCAGGTCCAGGCACATAGTAAACAACTTAATGATTATTTGTGAAATGAATAAATACATAGTACCCATTCCTTAAATATAGGTGTTTTTCTTTAGACTCCTTCTTTACCAACATGATCTTCTTTAACAATTCCAACCACAGTTACAGCTCCAATTATAGTTTCTTTATGGCTGTCTCCCAACTTCAGCTCTAGGACGTATTGTCTGCCACTATCAGAACCACCTCCCCAGGCTTCTGGTTGACTTTTCAACATAACTGTACTCCAATACCTCAAAGACAGCAAGTCCAAAAAAATGCATCTATTCTTTCAACAGACAGAGCTACTGCTCTGGGCACTCCTGCTCTCCAGCATGCCAAGATCAGAATAAAATCCCCCACCGGTTCCCAAATGAGAACTTCTAGCTGACAGGTCTGATAAAGCAGAGGACTCAGTATTCTGTCAAGGAATGTAAAATTTGTTTTTCAAATTGTCATTTCTATATCAAGTTGCCTCCTAACTGGTCTCAGCCATGTAATCTTACATCTGTCCAATGTCTATCCCACTCTACAATCAGATTGATCTATTCCAAAGAGAAATCCTGATGTCATCCTTCACCATTTAAATGCCTTTCCATATCTTTCAAAATAAAGATAAAACCCTTAACATGGATAACAAGCCCTGGCCAAGCTGATCTCTGCCTTCCTGTCATCTCTTTTCATAAAATTGTTGCCACATCAATAACTGCAGCCACTCTGGCCTTCTATCAAGTCTTCAAAGAAGCCATGCATCTCCTTGTCTCCAGGTCTCTGCTTATGCTGTCGCCTCTGTCCAAAATATTTAGGGTCCTACCTGGTTAACTTGTATTCATCCTTCAAACCTCAGCTCAGATGTCACTTCCTCAGTCAAATCTCTTCTGACCCCAGAGAATAGACCAAGACTCCTCTAAATAACCACATGGCACTGAGGTCATTTTCTTTATACCACCTGTGCCCTGATTGAAATTCCATACTTGTTTGGCTATTTCATCTGTTTCCTCTTCTAGTTCGATTGCTTTCCATTATCTCTCCAAAGCTTAACATTGTGCACAGCATGTAGTAGGCACTCTATAAATATACATTGAATGAATGAATAAATGAATGAGTATGTTAGTACCTTACACGGTGTGTTCTCCTGTGGTTGCTATTAGGAACCAGATCTCAGGGTTATACAAAAGGCAGTGGAGATAAGAGGGAGGGACAGTCAAGTGACTCTCAAATATTTGGAAAAGGATTTCCCTTGGAAGGTTTAAGCAGAGAAGCTCCACACAATAGACCCCAGCAGAGAGACAAAACCCACCTTAAAGAAATACTTGCAACCTAGATCCGGATCTAACTGAAGGTCTTTCCATTTCTAAAAAGGAACGTGATAACCTCAAAGGGAGCCAGTCAGAAATGGAGTGAAGAAAACAAAATTGCCTGAGGCAAATTCACAGTTTTCATTACTGAGTACTGGAGGAAAGTGTTGCTTGGGCAGGTTGACAGGTAAATCCAAATTATAGACAGCTCCACCTAGCTTTCTTAACATAATACCATTAAACATTTCTGTCACATAACATCTCCCTTATACTGATGCCACCAAAGAACCTGTTAATAATTTGCCTTCATTGTAGTTTGCTGTTCACTCATTTATTCATTTGTTCATGTGTTCATTCATAAATATATAAAATCATTTATTCATTAATAAATTTATTGAGAACAAGTATATTCTAATGTGTACCATGCTTTTAGGATATAATGGCAAGCAATACCAAGCTGTTCCCTAACTTCACGGAGCTTATGTTACAGTCTAACAGGTAGCAGAGACAATTAATAAAGCAATTTATTATAAAACTGTTGGATCCTATTGTGAACTAATGCTGCCTGCCTGCTTAACATCCTTCAGTTGGAGAACTTTTTCTCCCATCTTTCCGATCCTAGTGAAGCTATCCATTGCCATGACCTAGCACCCTGCAACACCACCACAGCCCTATCACCACTACAGGGGAGAGTATGCTACTAAATTAGGCATCTCAGGGTACTTGTTGAGATTTGTAAATGGAGCTGGGATAGTAAAGGCCTGCCCTCTTTTGGGAATTTGAGTTACGTGGATATAGGTTTGAGCAATTTTACTATGCTAGAGAGTAGGGTTGCCAGAGTTGACAAATAAAAATAGAAGACATCATCATTCATGCAATAAAAAAACACTTATTGGGCACCTACTATATGCCAGGCACTGTTCCAGGAGCTAGGAATTCATCAGTGAACCAGATTAAAATCTCTGCCCCATGGAGCTTACTTTCTAGTAGACGGAGAAATTAATAAGCCAGATTAATCAGTAAAATACATGATGCATTAAAGAATGATACAAAGGAAATGATCATGCAGGGAAAGGGAATAGGCAGTTTCTGATAGAGGAGAGGTTTGCAATCTTAGAGCAAGAAGACAGGGAAAGCTCTAGTGAGAAAATGACATTTGAATAAACACCTCAGAGGGGTAAAGGAGCAGCCACTCTAATAAAAGAGACAGCTGGTCCAGGCAAAGGGAACTGCAAGCACAGGGGCTCTGAAAGGAAGGAGTACACAGAGTATTTGGGGAACAGCAAGAGGCCACAGTGGCTGGGAAGAGCCAGTGAAGGAACAAGCAGAGGATAATATCTTAGGGGGAGCAGGGGCCAGATCTTTTAGGCATCATAAGCCTTTCAGTTCAAAACCAGCCTGGCCAACGTGGTGAAACCCCATCTCTACTAAAAATACAAAAAATTAGCTGGGCATGGTGGTGCATGCCTATAATCCTAGCTACTTGGGAGGCTGAGGCAGGAGAATTGCTTGAATCTGGGAAGCGGAGGTTGCAGTGAGCTGAGATTATGCCATTGCACTCCAGCCTGGGCAACAAGAGTGAAACTCCGTCTCAAAAAAATAAAGTCCCGAATGAGGGGAAAGAGTGAAGAGTTCAGAGCTGAGGATCAGACTTAAGTCTAGTAGGATCATTCCAAATGCTCTTCTGAGATTCCAGGGCAAGGCAGAACCACAGAGCCTATCAGGAGGCCTTATGTTAAAGATTTAGGCTGTTCTCTAATAGTTTTACTACTGTTAATTACATTAATTATAGGTAAGTTCTACATGTCAGGATTTCAAGATCACTATATACTTTTAATTCATTAATTATTTTCTTTCCTTGGTACCATTGGACTTTGTTTTGTTTTGTTTTTTGTTTTGAGACAGAATCTTGCTCAGTCGCCCAGGCTGGAGTGCAGTGGCATGATCCTGGCTCACTGCAACCTCTGCCTCCCAGGTTCAAGCAAGTATCCTGCCTCAGCCTCCCTGGTAGCTGGGATTACAGGCACCTGCCACCACACCCGGCTGATTTTTGTATCTTTGGTAGAGATGGGGTTTCACCATGTTAGCTAGGCTGATCTCAAACTCCTGACCTCAGGTGATGCGCCTGTCTTGGCCTGCCAAAGTTCTGGGATTACAGGTATGAGCCACCGCTCCCAGCCTGGTACCCCTTGACTTTGAAGCCCAAAAATGTACAGTTTGGAGCTGAAGAAATGGCACTGGAGATACCTGAATATCAGTAAATGGACCTCTTCCCAGGATTTTAGCTTTAGGAGCATCCATACATCAAGAGGGAAGATTTTAAACATCATCGTTGTCCCTTGATGTCCTAAGCAAAAAGAGCAACTTATCTGCAGCCACAAGGGAACTTAGCAACTGGTTCCTATGCAGGTGAATTATGGCTTAAGAAATAATAAAAAGAAATTGTGAATTACTAAATGACTTACATTGAAAAAATCAAGAAGGGAGGAAAGATGCATGAGCATAGGGAGAGGATTTTATAATGTACCTGAGTCTACTCAATGATAAATGTACATAATTAATCATATACACCATTTTGGCAAATGATATTTTTAAATGATAGAGGCAATTATCTGTACAATTACATATGCACAGGAATGCATTATTTTCTGACTTTCAACAGGCAGGCTACCTTACAGAATAGGTAAAGAAGAGACTTACCTAATTTAGCATCCTACTTCGTAACCTCAATCTAATTAGGACATTTTTTAGTGATTAGAAGAGGTTGAGAAGAGGAATGTAATAATAGTAACTTCATGATTCTACTACTAATATCTGTGTGAAACTATTTAATCACTTATTGTTTCCATTTTGCACTGTAAAATATAGGTTACATATTTTCTTCCTTTCTCTCTAATGAAATATAATTTTCTAAATACCCTTTCAATGAATGTTTTAGAAACAAATTGAAAAATTTGTGGAAACAATGAAAGAATTTTGCTACTCTCTATAAATAACATTAAAGTGAGAAAATTTCAGTGACTGCAGTAAGCAATGATGTCTTTCCTAACTTGATAGAATGAATTCACACTCTCTGCTATTTCTTCAGCCTCATGGTCTTATCATATAAGGCAGTATGGTATAGTGAAAAGAGTTCAGTCTGGAATGAGACAAATGTAGTTTCAAATCTGGCTCTGCAACTAACTGTGATCCTAACCTTGAGCAAGTTACTAAACATTGCTAAACCTCAAATTATTTTTAAAAGTGAGGCTGATCATATCAATCTTGTAAACTATGCAATGAGCAGTATATGATACGATAATGTTCAGGTATCTTGTCTAATGTTAGGGATGCAACACATATTCACTACTGTGTGTATTATTAGTGTTAAGTCCTCCCCTCCACTCGAGTTCTTTAATATCCTTCTAAAATAAATCACAATGCCATTCTATCATTCACTCATTCTACCAATGTGTATTGAGTATCATGCATACATACAAGAGATCAGTACATAAATAAATGAGTTGTTTTGGATATAAGTAAGGAAAAGATGGATTATTCAGAAAATGGCTTGGAATGACAGGCCAGCAATTTTGGTCTTTAAGTTTGATGGTCTAAAACTGTGTTGCTCCATACAAAACTCATTAGCCACATGTGACTACTGAGCATTTGAAATATGGCTATTTTAAATTGAGATGTGCTGAAGATGTAAAATACACACAAGATTTTGAAAACCCAGTATGAAGAAAGGACTGCAAGATCTCTCATTAAAATTTTTTTTAATTGATCACATGTTGAAATGGTACTATTTTGTATATACAGTTGACTCTCAGTATCCACAGGGGATTGGCTCCAGGAACCCAACAAATACCAAAATCTACAGATATTCAAGTCCCTTGTATAAAATAGTATAGTGTTTGCATATAACCTATGCATTACCTCCTATATGCATTAGATCATTTCTAGATTACTAATAATACCGAATACAATGTAAATGCTATGTAAATAGTTGATATACTGAATTGTTTTTTATTTCTGTTATTTTTAATTGTTGTTTTGTTATTTTTATTTTTTAAAAAAAATAGTTTTAGCTTTAAAAACATATTTTTGATCCATGGCTGTTTGAATCCAAGGATGCTGAACTTCTGGACACAGAGGGATAACTGTATTGGATTAAATAAAATATACTATTAAAATAAATTTTATCTCCTTTTTGCTTGTTCGATGTGATTACTAGAAAAATACATGTTTGTTGCCCAATTTGTGGCTTGCATTATGTTTCTATTAGGCAATGCTCGTGTCAATATTAAATACCTTATAGCAAGAAAGAAAGGAAGGAAAATAAAAAGAAAAGAAAGAATCTTTATTAACTAGAAGATGGAGAGAGGAGGTGGATCAAGTTGGCCAAGTAAATGCCTCCACTAGTTGATCACCCACACCTCCACCCCTAGGGACACCAAATTGAAAAACTATCCACACAAAAAAGCACCTTCATAAGAACTAAAACTCAAGTGAGCAATCACAGTACCTGGTTTTAACATCATATTAAGGAAAGAGGCACTGAAGAGGGGGTAAGAAAGATAATCTTGAATCACTTACACCACTCCTCCACCATCACCCAGCCGTGGCCATGTGGCACAGGGAATCTTGCAAGAGGGAGAGTGCAGTGACTATATTAGAACTCAATCCTGCCCTGTTCACAGCAGAAAGGAACATGGGCAGAACTTAGTCAGCATCCACAGAGGGAGAATTTAGGCCAGCCCTAGCCAGAGGCAAACTGCCCATCCCAGCAGTCAGAAACTGAGTTCTGGCTAGCCCTGCCACTACAGGCAAAAGTGCTTTGGGGTTCTAAACAATCTTGAAAGGCAGTTAGGGCCACAAAGACCACAATTCCTAGGCAAGTCCTGGTGCTGTGTTGGGCTCAGAGCCAGGGACTTGGGGGGCACACAATGTGGCAAGACACCAGCTGGGATGGCAAGGGAGTGCTTGTGTCATTCTTCCCCCAACCCCAGGCAGTGCAGCTTACAGCTCTGGGAGAGACTTCCTCCTTGTCCTTGAGGCGGCGAGAAGGGAGAGTACTGAGAACCTGGTCTTGCAACTTGGATACCAGATCAGCCACAGTTGAATAGGGTACCAGGCAGAGCCCTGAGGCCCTCATTCCAGGTCCTAGCTCCTGCGTGACAATTCTAGACACACCCTGGGCCAGAAGGGAATCCACTGCCTTGAAAGGAAATACCCTGTCCTGGCAAGATTCATCACCTGCTGACTAAAGACTCCTTCAGCTCTGAATAATAAGCAGTGGTAGCCTGGCAGTACTCACTGCAGGCCTTGGTTGATTCTCAGAACCACGTGGTTTCATGTGTGACCCAGCAAATTCCCAGCTGTGGTGGCTATGAAGAGAGACTCCCTCTGCTTGAGGAAATAAGATGGAAGAGTAGAGGGGACTTTGTCTTGCAATGTGGGTACCAGCTCAGTCACAAGTTTGTGGCATACAATGGGGTAGAACACCAAGCAGATTGCTGGGGTCCCTGATTTCAGACCCTGGCTCCTGTATGACATCTCTGCACCCACTTGCTGTCCTGAAGGGAGACACAAGCCTGGCTGGATTCACCACCTGCTGATTAAAGAGCCCTTTGGCCTTCAGTGAACATAGGCAGTAGCAAGGCAGTTGACACTAAGGGTCTTGGGTGATACCAGTTCTATGCTGGTTACATGTCTGAACCAGCATAGTCCCAGTGGTAGTGAATATAAGAGTGCTTGGGACACCTCTACCCCAGTGTCAAGCAGCTCAGTACAGAGAAAGACTCTGCTTGTTTGGGGGAAAGTAGGGGAAGAGAACAAGAATCTGCTTGATAATCCAGGGAATTCTGGATCTTCCCTAAGACCACCAAGGCAGTACCTCTACAAGTCTGCAAGTGTCACAGCATTCCTGGGCTTGGGGTGGCCACTAATGCAGATGACCAAAGACTTAGATCATAACACCCAAGTTCTTTCAAATACTTGGAAAGCCTTCCAAAGAAGAATGGGTACAAACAACCACAAGGTGCAAAGACTATGATAAATGCCTAATTCTTCAACACCCTGACACCAGCAAACATCCACAAGCATGTTTACTGATGAACATCTAGGAAAACATGACCTCACCAAAAAAAATAAATAAAGCACCAGTGACCAAACCCAGAGAGATAGAGAGCTGACCTTTTAGAGAGGATTCAGAATACTTGTTTTGAGGAAGCTCAATGAAATTCAAGGTACCACAGAGAAGGAATTCAGAATCCTATCAGACAAAGTTAATAAAGAGTTTGAAATAATTTAAAAGAATCAAGCAGAAATGCTGGAGCTGAAAAATGCAGTTGACATAATGAAGAATGCATCAGAGCCTCATAACAGCAAAGCAAAAGAAATAATTTGTGAGCTCAAAGACAGGCTATTTGAAAATACATAGAGGCAGAGATGACAAAAGAAAAAAGAAAAAAGAATGAAGCACACCTATGGGATCTAGAAAATAGTCTCAAAAGGGCAAATCTAAGAGTTACTGAACTTAAAGAAGAGGAAGAGAGAGAGAGATTGGAGTAGAAAGTTTATTCAAAGGGATAATAACAGAGAACTTCCCAAACCTAGAGAAAGATATAAATATTTAAGTACAAGAAGCTTATAGAACACCAAGCAGATTTAGCCCAAATAAGACTACGTCAAAGCATTTATTTATTAATCAAACTCCCAAAAGTCAAGGATAAAGAAAGGATCCAAAATCAGCAAGAAAACAAACAAACAACAATAACAACAACAAAAAATGACATACAAAGGAGCTCCAAAACATCTGGCAACAGACTTCTCAGGGGAAACCTTACGGGCCAAGAGAGAGTGGCAATGTGTTAAGGGGAAAAAAAAAAAAAAATCCAGAATAGTATTTCCAGCAAAAATATCCTTCAAACATGAAAGAAGGAGAAATAAAGACTTTTTCAGACAAATGAAAGCTGAGGGATTTCATCAACACCAGAACTGTCCTGCAAGAAAAAATAAAGAGAGTTCTTCAGTCTGAAAGAAAATTACAGTAATGATCAATAAGAAATCATCTGAAGATACAAAACTCACTGTTAAAGTAAGTATACAGAAAAATACAGACTGTTTTAACTCTGTAATTGTGGTGTGTAAACTTCGTATCTTGAGTAGAAAGACTAAAAGATGAACCTATCAAAAATAATACCTACTACAACTTTTCAAGACATTGTATAATAAGATATAAATAGAAACAACAAAAACTTAAAAAGCAGTGAGATAAAGTTAAAGCGTATAGTTTTTACTAGTTTTCTCTTTGCTTGTTTATCAGTGTGTTTATACAATCAGTGTTAAGTTGTCCTCCGTTTAAAATAATGGGTTATAAGATAGTCTTTGCAAGCCTCATGTTAACTTCAAATAAAAAGAAATAAAACAAATACATAAAAAATAAAAAGCAAGAAATTCAAACACATGACCAGGAAAAAATTACCTTCACTAAAAGGAAGACAAGAAGGAAGGAAAGAAGAAAGAAAACACCACAAAACAACTAGAAAACAAATAACAAAATGGCAAGAGTAAGTCCTCACTTATCAATAATAATATTGAATGTAAATAGACTAAACTCTCCAATCAAAATACATAGAGTGGTTGAATGAATAAGAAACCAACACCCAATGATGTGTTGCCTACAAGAAACACACTTCACGTATAAAGATACACATAGACTGAAAATAAAAGGATGGAAAAAGATATTCCATGCCAATGGAAACCAAAAAAGAGCAGCAGTAGCTATATTTGTATCAGACAAAATATATTTAAAAACAAAAACCATAAGAGACAAAGGAGGGCATTATATAATGATAAAGGAGTCAATTCAGTAAGAGGATATAACAATTATAAATATATATGCATTCAACACTGGAGTACCGAGATCTGTAAAGCAAATATTATTGAAGTAGTTAAAGAGAGCGATAGACCCCAATTCAATAATAGCTGGAGACTTTAACACCCTATTTGTAGCACTGGACAGATTGCCCAGACAGAAAATCATCAAAGAAACATTGGATTTAATCTGTACTACAGATCAAAAGGACTTAATAGATATTTACAGAATATTTCATCCAATGGAACAGAAAACACATTCTTCTTTACAGCACATGGATTATTCTCAAGGATATACCATATGTTAAACCATATAACAAGTGTTAAAACATTTTAAAAATTAAAGTTATATCAAGTATCTTCTCTGATCACAATGGAATAAAACTAGAACTCAGTCACAAGTGATATTTTGGAAAATATACAAACACATGGAAATTAAACAATATGCTCCTGAATAACTAGTGAATCATTAAAAAAATTAAAAAAGAAATTAAGGGCCGGGTGCAGTAACTCACACCTGTAATCCCAGCACTTTGGGAGGCCAAGTCAGGAGGATCACGAGGTCAGGAGATTGAGACCACCTAGGCTAACACAGTGAAACCTCGCTCTACTAAAAAAAATACAAAAAATTAGACGGACGTGGTGGTGGGCACCTGTAGTCCCAGCTACTCAGGAGGCTGAGGCAGAAGAATGGCGTAAACCTGGGAGGCGGAGCTTGCAGTGAGCTGAGATCCGGCCACTGCACCCCAGCCTGGGCGACAGAGTGAGAGTCCGTCTCAAAAAGAAAAAAAAAAAGAAAGAAAGAAAGAAAAATAAAAATTTAGGCCGGGCACGGTGGCTCAAGCCTGTAATCCCAGCACTTTGGGAGGCCAAGGTGGGCGGATCACAAGGTCAGGAGATCGAGACCATCCTGGCTAATATGGTGAAACCCCGTCTCTACTAAAAAATACAAAAAACTAGCCGGGTGAGGTGGCGGGTGCCTATAGTCCCAGCTACTCGGGAGGCTGAGGCAGGAGAATGGCGTAAACCCGGGAGGCGGAGCTTGCAGTGAGCTGAGATCCGGCCACTGCACCCCAGCCTGGGCGACAGAGCGAGATTCCGTCTCAAAAAAACAAAAAAAAACAAAAAAAAATTTCTTGAAACAAATGAAAATGAAAACATACTAAAACCTATGAGATTCAATGAAAGCAGTATTAAGAGGAAAGTTTATAGCAATAAGTGCCTACATCAACAAAGTAGAAAAACTATGAATAAACAACTTAACAATGCACCTTAAAGAATTAGAGAAGCAAGAGCAAACTAAACCCAAAATTAGTAGAAGAAAAGTAATAATAAACATCAGAGTAGAAATAAAGAAAAAAGAGAGAAGACTCAAATAAATAAAATCAAAGATGAAAAATGAAACATTATAACAGTTATCACAGAAATTCAAAGGCTCATTAGATGCTTCTGTGAACAATTATATGCTAATAAAATAGAAAACCTAGAAATGGATAAATTCCTAGACAAACACAACCTACCAAGAATGAACCATGAAGAAATCCAAAACCTGAACAGACAAATAACAAGTAACAAGATCAAAGCTGTGATGAACTTTTTTCCAGCAAAGAAAAGCCAGGACCTGATGGCTTCACTGCTGAATTCTAACAAACATTTAAAGAAGAAGTAATACTAATCCTACTCAACTTTTTGCAAAAAATCAAGGAAAAGGGAATACTTCTAAACTCATTCTATGAGGTTAGTATTACCCTGATACAAATACCAGACAAATATTCCAAAAATAGAAAACTATATGCCAGTATCCCTGATGAACATTGATGCAAAAATCCTCAACAAGATACTAGCAAATCAAATTCAACAACATACTAAAAAGTTCATTCATCATGAGCAAGTGATATTTATCCCAGGAATTCAAGGATGGTTCAACATATGTAAATCAATCAATGTGATTTAATTGAATGGAGGACAAAAACCATATGATAATTTCAACTGATGCCAAAAAAGCATTTGATAAAATTCAACATCCTTCATGATAAATACTCTTAAAAAATTGGGTATAGAAGAAACACAACTGAACAAAATAGAAGGTATATTTAACAGACCCACAGCTAGTATCAGATTGAATGGGGTAAAACAGAAAGCTTTGTCTCTGAGATCTGGAAGAAGACAAGGATGTGTACTTTCACCACTGTTATTCAACATAGTGCTAAAAGTTCTAGCTAGAGCTATCAGACAAGAGATGGAAATAAAAAGCATCCAAATTAGAAAGGAAGAAGTCAAATTATCCTTGTTTGAAGATGATAGAATCTTATATTTGGTAAAACCTAAAGGCTCCAGCAAAAAAAAAAAAAAAAAACCTATTAGAACTGACAAATTCAGTAAAGTTGTAGGATACAAAATTCACCATACAAAAATCAGTAGTATTTCTATTACCAATAGCAAACAATCTGAAAAAGAAATCAAGAATGTAATCCCATTTACAATAACTACAAAGAAAATTAAATGTTTGGGAATAAACTTAACCAAAGAATTGAAAGATCTCTACAATGAAAACTAGAAAACAGTGATGCAAAAAATTGAAGAGGACATAAAAATATGGAAAGATATTCCATGTTCATGGATTGGAAGAATCAATATTATTTAAAATGTCCATACTTCCCCAAGCAACCTACAGATTCAGTGCAATCCCTATCAAAATACCAATGACATTCTTCACAGAAATAGAAAAAAAATCCTAAAATTTATACAGGATTATAAAAGACCCAGAAAAGACAACTCTATCCTGAGCAAAAAGAACAAAATGGGAGGAATCACATTCAAATTGTACTACAGACTTCAAATTGTACTACAGAGTTTTAATAACCAACACAGCATGGCATTGGCATAAAAACAGATGCACAGAACAATAAACAGAATAGACAACACAGAAATAAATCCATATATCCACAGTGAACTCATTTTTAATGAAGAGGCCAAGAACATACATTGGGAAAAGGACAGTCTCTTCAATAAATTGTGCTAGGAAAACCAGCTATCCATGTGCAGAAGAACAAAACTTAGAACCCTATCTATAGCTAATATCCAAAAATAAAATAAAAATGGATTAAAGACTTAAATCTAAGACCTCAAACTATAAAACTACTAAACAAAACCATTGGGAAAACTCTTTAGGGCTTTGGTCTGGGCAAAGATTTCTTGAGTAATATACCATAAGTACAGGCAACCAAAGCAAAAATGGACAAATGCGATCATATCAAGTGACCAAGCTTCTGCACAGCAAGAGAAACAATAGAAAAGAAGAAGAGGCAACTCACAGAATGGGAGAAAATATTTGCAAACTACCCATTTGACAAGAGATTAATAAGCAAAATATATAAAGAGCTCAAATTATTCAATGGAAAAAATCTAATAGTCTAATTTTAAAATGGGCAAAATATCATTTCTGAAAAAAAAGAGACATACAAATTGTAAACAGGCATATAAAAAGATGTCCAAGATAATTGATCATCAGAGAAATGCAAATTAAAACTACAGTTAGATATCATCTCACCCCATATAAAATGATTTTTATCCAAAAGACAGGCAAGAGCAAATGCTGGAGAGGATATACAGGAAAGGAAACCCTTGTCAACTGTTGGTGGGAATGTAAATTAGTACAACTACTATGGAAAACAGTTTGAGGCTTCCTCAAAACAACAGAAATAGAACTACCATAAGATCCAGAAATCCCACTGCTTAGTATAAACCCAAAAGAAAGAAAATATGTATATCAAAGAGATATTTGCACATTTATTCCAGTACTATTCACAATAGCGAAGATTTGGAAGCAAGTTAAGTGTCCATCAACAGACAAGTGGATAAAGAAAATGTGTTACCATATTAGTCTATTGCATGCTGCTAAAAAAGACACACCTGAGACTGGGTAATTTATAAAGGAAAAAGGTTTAATTGACTCGCAGTTCTGCATGGCTGGGAAGGCCTCAAGAACTTGCAATCATGGTGGAAAGCACCTCTTCACAGGGTGGCAGGAGAGAGAATGAGTGCAAGCAGGGGAAATGCCAGATGTTTATAAAACCATCAGATTTCATGAGACTCACTCATTATCACAGAACAGCATGGGGGAAACCACCCCCATGATTCGATTACCTCCACCTGGTCCCACCCTTGACTGTGGGGATTATAGGGATTACAATTTAAGGTGAGATTTGAGTGGGGCCACAGAGCCAAACCATATCAGTTACTTATACACAATGGAATACTATTCAGCCATAAAAAGAACGAGATCCTGTCATTTGCAACAACATGAATGGAACTGGAGGTCATCATGTTAAGTGAAATAAGCCAGGCACAGAAGGACAAACTTTGCATGTTCTCATTTATTTGTGGGAAATAAAAATTAAAACAATTGAACTCATAGAGACAGAGAGTAGAATGATGGTTACCAGAGGCTGGGAAGAGTAGTGGAGTTGTGTGGGAGAAGTGGGATGGTTAATGGGTACAAAAATATAGTTAGAAGGAATCACATCTAGTATTTGATGGCATAACAGGGTGACTGCAGTCAACAATAATTTATTGTATATTTCAAAATAACTAAAGAGTATAATTGGTTTGTTTGTAAAACAAAGAAAGGATAAATGCTTGAGGTTATAATTATTAAGCATTGTATGCCTGTATCAAAATATCTTAAGTAACCCTTATATATCGATACCTACTATGTACTCATAATTTTTTTTTCAAAAAAGTAAGACAAAACAAAAAACTAGGAGATGTAAACCTTAAAAGATCTTACAGTGGCATAAGCCTTACTACAGACAATATAAATGGCAAAAAATGTCAAGTACTTATCAAATGCTCAGTTAATATCAGCTTGTATTATTTATTTGTTAATGATGATCTCCCACATTTTAGGCACTATACTGGGTGCTCCAGTTGCAATTAGTAACAAATAATCCATTCTATTTAGGAGTTCCCAGTCTAATGAGGAATACAAATAAGAAAAAATATTGCAAACTTTTGTATGTCCTATATTATATTGTTCTTATGGACCTAAAACATATTGTTTTTATTTTCTTTTAAAAAGTGTGTGTATACCTCTCCACATGTGACACTTATCAGAACAATAAACAATAGCTTCCATTTTGTTATTGTGAAAAATGAACAGCAGTGGGATGTTGAAAGGCAATTTAATTTGGCAAAAAAAAAGTTATTTACTAATATGCTGCAAAGGTGTTCAGTAATAAATTTAGTTTAAAAGCACTCATCTGGCAATTATTTCTATATCATACTATCATTCTCACACAAAACCATCCCTGAATCTTTCCACAATACTTCATGATACTATGGTCCTTTATGTAATTATGCTTGTATATATGCATGAGTGAGAGAGCAAATACGTTAATTTTTGAGCAGTCATAACATTTTTCCTTCCCCTTCCACCAGGCTTCTAAGAAACAGCCTTGCTCCTTGGGCAGCTCCAAGCCTGGCCTTTTGTCCTGGTGATTAGAATAAGAGCAGAGCTGCACGATTTACATTTTAAAGGAAAGGGAGCCCTGGCCCTGACCCATCCCAGAGGGAGGAGGAAGACAAAAGAAAAGGTTTACAGAAGCCAGAGTTAGGAATTAGAGTTAGGGGGAGTGAAGAGAGAAAAAGGAAACAGTGAACTGTTACCATGGCGAGCTGTGCAAGATGCTGAGATCTGAGATGAAATTGAAATACTGAGATATTGATAAGGGCTGAGACGATACTGAGATCTGGAGTGAGAAGAGGGAAGAAGGCAGTGTGGGTGGAGGCAGGAAGACTCCTAGAAACCTTGCTGAGGGTTGCATAAGCTCTAGGTGATTTTCAGAGACGCTGCAACAAGGATTTAAAATGCTTTGTATGCCTGTATCAATACAGACTGCTGTTGCTACTGGCTGTGTAGCCATGTGACACTGTGGGTGACAGCAGGTCCACGCAGCCCAGGTCTCTCTGGTTCTGTGTGTTACTTCCCCATTGGACTCAGTCTTGAAAGTGAAGACTCTGCTAAACTTCTCTGTAGCGCAGCAGCCACTATGGTGGACTGTAGCACCCGAACCCTAGCAGATGCTCCATAAATACAGGTTGAATTAAATCATCAGGATCTGGAAGTGGGTTCAGTGTAGGCATCTCTGAAAACTAAATAGGTACAGCAACCAATTTCATAAATGTGTCTGTGTGGCTCTATGTCGTGATAAAGTACCAAGCCAAGCATAACTTCCTAAATTTTTGTGCTTGTGATGCTGACAGCTGTTTCAGACCTGGTTTACAGGTTTTACTCAGGTTTCTTGCTTGTTTTAAATATTCAGTTGTCCTTCACAATAAATACATATTCTCAGCTCAAATGTACAAGCTCACTTTGCTGCAGCTGCCACCTCCTCTTGCCCCAGAATTGTTGGAGGCCAGGTGAACAGGGAGGAGATTCCCTAGTGGCAGGATTTGTCCACCACTTTGCCAGCACAGGCCAATTCAGGAAAGGGCAAAAGAAGCTATAGTCTCCTGGAAGCCTGGGAGAAGCTGCAGAGTTCTGGGTAGGCTGCGCATTGGAATCACCAGCAGCTTAAAAAAATGAAAACACTTGTTTAGGCCCAATCCAGAAAATTCAAGTTGAATTCCTGGGCATCTGTAATTTTTTAAAGTCCCAGGGACTTCAGAGACAGAAACACTGTCCTCGTCCTCCTAACCAAGTTGGAGTCTTCACTTTCCACATAATACAATTGACTATGCCTCCAGGCCTCTAGGCCTCTACAATTTAGCTAGTAGCCTGGGGCTGTAAATCTAAAGGAAGCTTTGCTACTGTTACTTTGACCCTAATTAGGGAGACCTGATGCCCTGGTTTGCCATGGCCAATCCCCAGTCATGCTGTTATCTTGGAAAAATTATTAATAGCTCCCACTTTTACTCTTAGAAGAGTCCAGGTTTGGATGGTAAATTATATGGTCACTCTATGCATAACATTTAAGGAAAGCCAAGCCCAGGATAATGTTTACCTAGGATGTCTTCCAGCAACAATTTTAAAATTCTTTCATTCTTTCTCTTCCTCACTTGTCTTTCTTTCTGGTCTTTCTTCTTTTTCTTTCAACAGATAAGGCTTAAATATCCTCCAAACAGCTCATTTCCTCACCTCACTCCCCATCCCTGTCCCCTAGAAATTTTTCGTCTCATCTCCATGTTTCTGGAGTCCCTGTTGAGGCTACACTTGAAGATTTTTTATCTTGTTTGTCTTGTTTGGGGGCAAGGAGAGAAGGAAGTGTCCTGAAGCTCTGTGTGGCCAGACTACCCTGGAATCTTCTCCAGACCCTGGAAGACTAGAGAAATTGTCTATCAAGCATGATGTCCACAGAAAATGTGCTATGGCTGATGGGCGAATCTGGCGCTGTCAAACGAAGGCAGAGCCAAGTGTGAGCCTCAGACCACTACCAACAGAGGAATGAGTCTTCAAGATTAAGCAGAATCACAGACTTCTCACAAAGGAATGCAGGGGCCAGAAACAGCCATCTTATTGTTCCCACCTGTCCTGTAAGGTTTTTGGCTCAACCTTTCTCCTTGACTTGGACTCTATTCTTTCAATCCAAAAGCCTGTGTCTGATATTTCTTGTGCTTCAATTCTGGGTTTGCATTTTCTCTACCTTTGCTTCATGTCCTAACTCCCACACATTGTATTAATAATACCACCAGCTTGAACTGATGCCTACCTCATGAAGCTCTTCCTGGATTCCATTTCTATTTGCAGTGATTTCTCAAGAACATAGGCCAGGACTAAGAACTCACCACTTGGGGCAAAGATGATGCACAGTCTAACTCAATGGCAAAGAGCCTCTGACATGGTCATAAATGTAGTCGAGTTTCCTTCATTTTTACTACCTGGTCTGCCCTCTGATCACCAAAGTTCAGATTTCTCTGCAGGGGTGATACTAGGAAGCAGACTGGAGCCTCTGAATCTGCTTTTACTTTATACTGTGGCTCTTACCTTGACTCCTTCCCTTCCATTTATTCACAGCTCAATCTCTGCTCTCAGTGCATTTTCTCCCATCCTCCAAAATGGCCTCAGCTCCTTCTCATATGAATTGCATATTAGTTTATGCAGCAAGGATTGGGTTATATTTACCAACAAGCATTGCAGTTGCAGAACTCAATTGCAATGGAGCAGGAGTCTATCCCCTGAAATGATTGTAGTGGGCAGACCCACAGGTGTCCAATAGGCTGAGTGGTAACTAGAGCAAGCCAGCAGGTGCCAGACCTGCCTAAAACATACATTCTCCTGCGGTAGACTGTTGTCATGGAGGAATGCTGGCCAAAAAAGCCAGATCTTTTCATTTTTCAGAAAAGAAAAAGAATTTAGATTCTTATGAGCAATCTACTAATTTTTAAGAATATTGGCAACTCATTTAAAAAGATGTGAATTCCATCCTAACTAAACAAAACTAATTAGTGAGTAGAATCTTCTTCTCTGGCTGCCAGTTTCCAATGGTTTTTGTAGTGTATTGAAAGATACGCTTTTATGCGATGTGACTTTAAGATTGAAAAATCATCTGAAGCAACCCAACATGAAGTCAAGTGGTGTGAAATTCTAAAGAACATCCTGGAAACCTACAGATGCTGGTATTTATGCATGAAAACAACAGTAGCAACAACGGGGATTCCTATTAAGTGACAAACAGCCACTTAAGAAAATCTTCTAATGAAAGGATATTTTAAACATCCCATAAAAGGTCCACTGTGCATTCTTTTGTGCCTGAACACTTCATTTTTCATAAACATAAAGCCTCTAATTGTCTTCCATTTTAAAACATCTTCGTCAGCAAGGATATCAAGCTGATAGTTACAGGGAAAAATAATGACACTGTAAAGGTTGACAGTGAAATCAGTTAATCTCTTATCCCTTATGACAGTTTACATTTTGAGTGACAACTAAGGTTATCTATTTTGCAAATATTACAGCTTTATTCTTGAGGAAAGTGATAGGAAAACACATCATTTTCCACTGGACACTGGACATTATCTTGAAAAAAGAATCCAGATGTAATGCTTTAAATAAAAATATTTCAACATGGGATGGCAAAAATGGCCAACTGATTAAAACTCCAGAGCAGGGCTTTTCAACCTCAGTACCATTGACATTTTGGGTCAGAGAATCTTTTGATGGGGTGGGGAGCATCCTGCAGGCTGTTCAGCAGTATCCCTGGCCTCTACCAACTAGATGCTAGCAGGACTCTCTCCCCTGTTTGTAACAATCAAAAAAAAAAAAAAAAAATTGTCAGACATTGCCATATGTCTCCTGGGGCCCAAATTTGCCCCCAGTTGAGAACTATTTCTCCAGAGGAATTGTTGGACTTTGCAACTTGGATTATGATTCTCCAAAAGAGTCTTAAAGTGGCAGGTCATACAGTTCACACAAGAGGAGAGAGACTGGAGAAAGCATAAGCACTAGCTTCCTCTGAGTCCTCAGGGGCATCCGTGGGTTGAGAAGGACGGTCTTTGAGGCATGAACAGTGAATGTATACTGACAAGAAAGTTATTGTGGAAGACAGGAGGAGTGGGCCCCAGATGGAAAATCCACTCTTCTCCTTGAAAATAATGCCTGAACAAGCAGGAACCAATAAAGATTAGGCCAGCAAGTGACATCTCCTGGTAGATTCCAAACTACAGATGAGGAACTCCAGCTTTCCTCCAGCCAAGTCTGAGGTGAATTCAACATATTGAAGGATGTGATGATACAGAAAAGTTAGACATTTAATAAGGAGTTCCTTTTCTTTTCATTTTGGAAAGAAAACATTTTTCCAGAAAAACTTGAAAGGTTATAATAGTGGTTTGAAATCAGTAACTCTCAATTTTTTCTTTGTGGTTATGGAAGAAATCATCAATTCCATTTCTCAATAGAACCTCATAAACACAATAGGTCAAATGCCAGAACAGAAATTAAATGGCTGTGTGATCCTCAAGGGAAGACATACTTTAACTATGAAGTATTCACACCAAATCATGAGAGCAGCGCACGAAAGAGAATGAACTAGAGTACGTGGTGTTTGTATTTTCTGTTTTGACAGCACTGTTTATCAAAATAACTACAATTTTCAAAGAAAAGACTACTTAATTTTTACTATATTGCTTTTCTGTCTGGAAGGAACTATAAAGAATAAGTTCACTAAGTTTTGGGTTGAGTTTTAGTTGATTTAACTTGTTTCAGCACAGTTAAATGTTTCAACATGGCATCTTTTAGTCTTCTTTTTGTGAAATTTTGTTAGCTTACCATCTGTTTTGGTGATACTGTAATGGTAGATACCTTTCATTATACATTTCTCAAAACCCATAAAATGTACAAGAGTCAACTCTAATGTAAACTGTAGACTTTAGTTAATAATGTATCAATATTGTTCTATCAATTATAATAAATGTACTGCACTAATGCAAGATGTTAAAAATAGGGGAAACTGTAAGGTAAGGTAGGAGAGGGTGTGGGTAGAATTTTCCATACTTTCCACTTACATTTTCTATAGACCTAAAACTGCTCTAAAAATGAAAGTCTATTTACTTTTAAAAAATCAATTAATTGTTAAAAAATAGTCTATTAGTTTAAAAATCTGTTTTGTAAATTTTATTTTAAAAAAACCCAACAGCATTAAAATTGTGTTTTATATCAGGCTTTTGGGAACTGAGCCTCATTGCTCATTGCCCTTCCTTGCTGCAAGATAATTGCCCAAGATGAAGTGGAATGAGGACAGAACTTCCTTCCTTATCCAAGCCTGGCCACTGAGCACTCTCATCCAAGCTCCTGGAAAATAGAATTGGAGTACTGCAAATAGCGGACCTCATACTGCATTGTATTTTGTGTTTTCTTCATTTCAGCAATTTTATGCACTTTTATGTTTTACTCTCACAAAATTACTTTTGAAGAACTATTTCCTATAATTTTTGTAATACATTTTACATGATAGGTAGAATTTAGGTTTCTAATTAATGGTATATAATACTAGCTAAAGAAACAGTAACTTATGATGAGAGAGAGAGAGAGCTTTTTCTTGGTCTTTATGCAACAGCAAACAAGTTATTAGGCTGAAATACAGTAAGCGTGTTTTCTCAGTGGCATTGTATTCACTCTGTTATTTTATATATATAAATTAGATATATTATATATAATATATATTATGTATTATATATTATATATTATATATATTGTATATTATATATTATATATTGTATATATAAATTATATATATTATATAGTTTTTAAATATATATATATATATAAAAGTCTCAGTTTTAGTCTCTGAATCAATGGGAGATTTTTCAACATAGAAGCTTCTTGGCTGGTTGTCACAGAGGAATCTCTAGGATAGTTAAACCCTCATCAGTCAGAGGAGGGCTCAGAGCAGGGCTTCATAGTAGATGCCCTGGGAGGAGCTAGACAATCTTAAGAAAGTTTTCAATGATCCTGTATTCAGAGGATATACTGTCCAGCTCCAAGGCTAGAGCCTACATTTATGACAAAGGTTCAGCATATACCCAAAGCAGCTAATAGTAAGTGCAACTGAATTCAAGAGTAATCTAGAGTTGAAGAGTGCTGAATACTTACAGAGTTAAGAGGCACAGAATGAAGTAGTGAATTCATGAGCTCTGGAGTCCACAGAAACTCAGGTTCTACACCAAGCTGTGTAAACTTGGGCAGGTTACTTCACTTCTTTGGGTCTCAAATCCCACATCTGTAGACTAAGGAAAGTTGAGGTCATGTCTCTCAAGAGCCAGGTAAAGTACAGTAAGTGAGGGTTGTATTGCAGTTGTTAAGAGTAGTAGTGGCAGTAGCAGCAGTAGGTACATCCTGAAAAAGGTGCACATTTCCAAGAAGTTGAGACATAGCTCAGTGGAAAGTAAGGAGGCTGGCTTTCAAGGTGGAAGCTTATATTTCCAAGGTAGTAGGAAGGAACAAGTCACATTTTGAGGTAAGACTAAGAAAGGGAATTTCATTTGAGGAATTTATATGAAGTACAGTTGATCCAGTGTTCTCATGTAGGGAATGCTATCCGAAGGTTTGGTAAAGCAGTGTGAAAGGTGAAAAGAGGATTGGTTCAAGAATGAGAATACCTGAAGTCTAAACTAGGCTTTACTTTCTGAGTCCTAATTCTTCTCCTGGCTAGCTGTGTGACTCTGGGCAAGGCAAATCCTCTCTGGGACTCAAGTCATTCATCCATGAGATAGGATGTATGGTCTCTGAGAGTCACTCAAGCCCTATGGCAAATATGAATCTACATGCTTGGGCAGAAAAGTGGTATGATTAAAACAGTAAAGCAATTGCTCTACAAGTTCTGCATAGAAGTGATTGAAGTGAAAAATAGAAGAGGATTGAAAAGAAGTTACATTTACAAAGTAATCTCATGGTGACACAACAGAAAGGACTGGATCTCTAAACTTGGTGCAGAAGGGATATTAGAGGCCCATGAATTGAGAGAATGGCAATGACATGAAAATAGCTGAAACAGAGAGTAATTATTTGTAGAGGAAAGGGAACATGATAAGCTTATTTTTCAAAGATGTTAAGTGTCAGGACATGGCAGGGTATCTTTAATATTGATGAATGACCAATAAATTACATTTAGTAGTTTGATGTAAGTAGGATAGATGTTATACATTTTTATTACCAATTTATTGTATTGAAGATTTTTTTTAAAAACTGATAAAATTCATATAAGAATATAAAGGTCCAAGGATAGCCAAGAGAAATTTGAAGAAGTAAAATAAAAAGGATGGATTTGCTCCATTAGATATCATGAATTCGTGTACTACTTTATCAACTAAAATAATGTGGTGTTAGGAGAGGGTCAACACATTCACAAATGGATTCACAGAACCTGCTCTTACATCAGACCTCAGTGAATGCAGAAATGACCTTAAAAGCCAGTGGGTGTTGAAAGTAGCTTTGCTATCCATATGGAAAATAATGTAATTAGAACCCTAACTCATGTCATACTCCAAAATAAATCCCAAATGAATTAAAGATGCAAATGTGAACACACAACAAATATATTTTTATAATTTGGGGATGGAAGAATTTCTTAAACCAAACCCAGAAAGCATAAATCTTAAAGGGAAAGATTGATCAATTTGATTACATCATTGTTGGTGAGAGCAATAAATTTCGAGAGCATTTGGTAGTATACAGTGAAGATGAAGATGCATATTCTAGATCCAGAAACTCTATTTCTTGTTAGAGACATTAAAGAAGTTTGAACATTTATGCATAAGGAGACATGCTGCACAGTACAGCTGTGAAAAATTGGATGCAACCTAAATGCATATCATTAAAATAATGGATAAGTAAACAATAATGGAGTAGGATAAGTCAATAATAATGGAATGTTCCATATCTGTTAAATTTTAAAAATCTTAATCCACATGTATTGATATGGATAGATCTTAAAAATAAAATATTGAATGAAAATAAGATGTAGAAAATAAAATTCTCACAAAAAAACTATTTACCAATTAGGGATTCATAGAAATATAGTAAAAATATAGACAATAAATCGTCAGAATATACTCCTACTTCAGGATAGAAGTTATTTTAGAGAGGGAGAAGGAAAAATAGTACCAGGGAAGAGATTAAACATTCTTCAACTCTAAGTACAGGTTTAATTTTTTTAATTAATAAAGAAAATTTGTTCACATATTAAAATTCTGAATGGTATATAATACACATTTGTTATATTATTGTTGATGCTTTTCTATATGTTTGAAATATTTCAAGATAAAAAATTAGCATTAGTAGCATGCTTTTTTCACTCCAGGAATTTAAATATTATCTGTATAATTGTTTGAATTTTAAGGTATCATTATTACTGTTTTGGAAGTGTTTGAAAATTTTACCTCAAATTTTCAGAATTTTTTTTGTTTTAGTTCTTCATTTCCTCAAATTGTTGTATAAAAGTTATATATGAAAGAAAACACTATAAAACACTGATGTTACAAAGCATTCTTGATTTATAAAGAAATTCACTGCATGGCTCCACTTCAATTTTGATCATTAATTACTAGATAGACAAGGAAAAATGAAAGCTGGAGTCCAGGGACCATTACCAATGGGAAGTATAATATGTTAGTGGGTTAATAAAATTCAATTCACTAAAATTTGCTCCCTAATACCTTTCAAACACGGAAGTGCTCTGTAAAATGAGATATACCAGTAAATTCCACAGTGTAATTCAGGCTCTTGGGACTTTAGACCCCTTTGATCTTGTCACAAATTGGCTCCTGGAAACCAGAAGGCCTCCAGGACTCAAGTCTCCAGGGACCTTACCCCTGCAGCATCTCAAAACAAATAAAGTGGCTGAGACAGACGCTGAACCCAGACAGAATGGCAACCATTTCACAAAATTAACGCCAAATGATATGAACAGACAATTCTCCACATGTAATTATGGCTTTTGTTAGTTTTCCCCCATGAAAGCATTCTGTTGCTTTGGCTTAAATGCAACAGATAGAGGTATTCAGCCCGGGCTGGCCATATTTCCGATCCATATTTCAATAGATTATCCTGAACTGGCCTCCTGGAAGCAGTTATGCTGACCAGTTTTGAAAACCTCTTTGTCAGCCCTCACCCTTACCTGCTAACACCCGCCGTAATGGATGAAAGCAGGGGGTGATGATAATCACTGTCTGCTGCCCAGCCCAGAGTGAGCTGCCTGAGTCTGCACAACAGTCCGTCTGGAGAAAAAAAAAAAAAAAAGGAAATAAAGGGTGTAATTCAATGAATACTTGGAAACCAAGCTCGAGGGTTTCTTTTTCCTTTTAAAGGAGTAGTGATATCAGAAGCAGGATTATGAAAAAGAAAGAGTTAGTAAAAATAGAATCTTTGTGAATCAGAATAGTGAGGCCATTTCAAATTGAATTACACAGGATCATGGCAATTAGAATTGGAAAAGATCTTTCAGTCTTTCTCTGTCAAAGCATGATTACTCCCAATGGAATATTCTTCCAGGCTTAGTCCAGTCCAATTTTGAATGATTCAAGTGATCGAGCCTCCTCGACTTCTCTTGGGATATCATTTCAGAGTCTGAAATAGCTAATTGCTAGGAGATCCCCCCTCCTATTTTTCTTTGCCTTATTTATGTTTTGTATTTCCCCAACTCACCTTAAAACCATTTGACTTTAATTTTAGCTGCGTATGATCTACATAAAATGACTAAACCCAGCTGAGGCTGGGTCATTATGGCTAGGTTCATGTCTCTCACTCTCTTTCACACACACATACACGCACACATATGAATATATGCATATGCATACAACAAACATACATATATTCACACAAGTACTCACATGCATACACACACAATTAGAAAATGTTATGCAGCCACAATGTGACTTTTTTAAGAAAAATTTTTATGAGAAAAATAAATAAAGGCCCCTAACTTTTATGTCATTCATTCATTTTTTAAAAATCACAAAAACATCAATAACCTGCCTTAAAACTGGCAGAAGCAACAGAGAAAACCTAAATGTTATTTTGCCTGTGAATATTTTTTTAACATGAATAAAATAATATGATCTTTTAATATAGTATTATATTAAATATAATCTATTTACCATATTTAGCATAAATAATATAGATATAAAATAGGTACTAATACCATAATTGTATTCATAAAAATATTTTATTCAAACTTTTTAAATCCATTAAAACAACACTGACTCACATGTATATATAATTCTATGGATGGACTTGTTCTTACACTGAATATGGTTTGAGCTTTGAGTAAGTTTGAGAGCCTGTGGGAACAGCTTGAGGTATTCAAGGTTAATGGAGGTTGCTTAAGGGTATTTAAATTTGATCAAAGAATGTATATAGCTTTCCATGTCTTTTCCAAAGAGCTGCCCCAAAGTATTTTTCACACCTGTCAATCAACCAGCCAATATCCAATCAGGTAGGAATGTGAGTACTCTGGAAAACAGAGAAAAATGTAAACAAATGATTTTAGCTTTCTTCAAAATATGAAATTCACTGTTTTCATGGGCATGATTTTTTATGTCATTCATTCATAAAATTTAATCTGGAACAAACCTTAGAGATCATGTAGCTCAGTGATTTTACAGTCATGGTCTGGAATAATTATAAAAAGAGTCTTTGCAGCAATTTAAACTTTTGAATTTGTCAGTTGAATAAATTTTCATTAAATATGTGTATTGAACATGTTTTTACATTAAATTTCTTTATAAATCTTCTCAAAATTATAGGAAAGGAATTTAAAAGAACAAAAGAAATGTGAGAGGAGATACTAAAGATACACACTTATACATTTTTTGGAAGATAAAAGCAAATGGAATGGTAAATAAATAAGCTGAATGAAAGAGCTGATAATACCTAACAATTTTGGAACATTCATTATGTGCTAAGCATTATTACAAAAGCTTCACATAATTTATTTTAGTTAATCTTACAATAATACTGTGAGGTTAGTAACATTATCTCCATTTAACAGGTGATGAAACTGAAGCAGAGTGAGTTCGCAAGAAAGCTGTTAAGTGGTAGACCTGGTAAGTAAATCTGGAGAATCTAACTCTCAGTCTATACAAAGGGGAATATCAATGACAAACAAGCTAAATGGCCCCTCCAAAACTTGAAAAGGCTCAGTAATTGGGGGCACTTTCACTAGAAGGTAGAAGGAGTGACTGACAGGACTAAAACAGAGTGATTACGTGAAAGACCAGAAAGAAAACACAGGTTACTAGCTCCCCTTTACCCCTTCAAGTGGGGCAGAGGATTGGAAGGTTCTTTATGGCAAAAACTGAATCTCCTTAAAACAGTGCTTACACTGACATCGTGAGTTCCTATATAAAAGCCAGCGAATAACTGAAGCCCACAAAGTGGTGCCTAACTGTCTACACATCCTATCTATGTACAGAGAACTTCCAGTTCGATTTTACAGCATCACTCTTGATGTCTATTTCTGTGGACCACTTTATCTCTTGATAATAGGTTGCTTTTCCCTTGCTTTTTTGTGTCTTATTATCTTTGATTGAATGCTAGGTAGTGTGTGCAGAAGACCAATGGAGACTGAGGAAAACATCATTTGAATATGTATGTGAAAAAAGTAAACCTTTACCTCTATCTCATAAGATATACAAAATCACACATCCATCCAGTTAAAGATGGATCATACACCTAATCATAAAAAAATTAAGTGTTCAGAAGAATTTATAGGAGAATATATCCATGATCCTATAGTAGAAAAAAATTTCCTAAAGGGCATGAAAAGCACTAACCAAAAAAAAGTAAATGGATATGTTGAACTACATTAAAATTAAGGAACTTGGTTCATCACAAGATATTATTAACACAATAAAAACTAAAGGCACAAATAGGATGGATATATTTGTAGTAAATATCTGATGTCTGACAAAACACTAATGAGATCATATAAAGAACTCCTTCAAATAAGTAAAAGACAACTTAATTTGTAAAAATGAGTGAGAGACTTGAAAACAAATACCACAAAAGAGTATACGGAAATGTCCAAAAACATAGGAAAATGCACTTAACATTAGTCATCAGGGATACAACTAAAATGACAATGGGATGTCACCATAAAACCACCATAATGGCTTAAACTGAAAAAACTGACGACATCAAGTGTTGGGGAAGATCTGGAGTAATTTGAACTCTTACACATTGTTACCTAGTGTGAGCATAAATTGATGCAACTACTTTGGAAAAGTATTCATCAGTGTCTACCGAATCTAACACATACCTACCACACAACTCAGGAATTCTAGTCATAGGTATTTACTCAAGAGAATCTAGTACATATGTCTACCAAAACATGGTAAAAGAATGTTCATAGTATTTTTTTCATAATAGCCTCAGATTGAAAATTATCAAAATATCAATGGGAAAATGGATAAAGTATAATATGTATACGCAGCTGAATAATTATACAATAGTTATTAAATTAATAGCAATTATAATAATAATAGTAATTGTAATCATAATTACAATTTTTAAAAAAGAATTAACTATTACTACATGTAACAACATGGATAAATCGCATGGGCGACATTTTTGGTAAAAACTAGTTACAAAAACATGTATATTTTATGTTTTGTTTATATGAAGTTTAAGTATAGCCCAAAATATCTATGGTATTATTAGTTAGGATAGTGATTACCTCTGGAGGTTATTATCTGGGGTGGTGGAAATATTCTATATTTTGATTGGATATTGTTATATAAGTTTATACATATGTAAAAATTTATCAAATTGTTCATTTAAGATCATTGCCCATTAATGAATATACACTACTTACTCCTTAATGAAAAATGTTAGAAGTTCTTTTAAAAAAAATAATCAGCTAAGGTCATCACATGTTTGAGGAAACCTCTAAAACAGAACACAAACAAAACAAATTAATTTTCTCAGAGAGTCAAGAGGCTATATATATGACATCTATGAAATAGAGAAATTTTTTTTTTTAAAGATGGCGAACAAGCGATAGTTCTTTAAAAAAGGATAAATAAAATGTAAACACTTCATAGAAAATGAAGTTTTAAAAGTCATCTAGAAAGCAGAAAAAAATATTGGGAGATAGTCAATAAAAAATTAGATTTTTAAAAAATTTAGTCTCTCCAGGCAAACATGTTTATCACAGGCCACATTAGTCCTTGCCCCTGATGATTTCACTCTTTTAACCCTGCAAAGGACTTGAGCATATTATAACAAAACAAGGCTGCTGAGTGCTGCAATACTATCTATCTGGTTTTTTGTCCATTTTTATCAACTCAGCCCAGTTCTCTCTTTCTCTCTTTTTAAGATAGGGTCTTGCTCTGTCGCCCAGGCTAGAGTGCAGTGACATGATCATGGCTCACTGCAAGCTTGACCTCCCAGGCTGAAGAGATCCTCCCACGTCAGCCTCCCAAGTAGCTGGGCCCACAGGCATGTGCCACTATGCCTGGCTAATTTCTTTTATTTTTTGTAGAGACTGGGACTTGCTATGTTGCTAGGCTGGTCTCAAACTCCTGGGCTCAAGCAATCCTCCTGCCTCAGCCTCCCAAAGTGCTGGGATTACAGGCATGAGCCACCACACCTGGCTGGTGTACATTTCTCTAGAGTAAAAGAACCACACACACACACACACACACACACACACACACACGTATATGTGTGTGTATGTGTATACATGCTATACATATATACATATAGTATCTATGTGTGTACATATACACATAGGTGTTTGTACATGTTTATACATATATACATATATACATGTGTATGTATATGTTTCTATGTATATATGTATACACATACACATACTATATATAGTTATATATACACACATATGTGTGTATGTGTATATAACTATATATAACTATACACATACACATACATATATGTGTGTATATGTGTGTGTGTATATATATACATATATACACAAAGAGAGAGAGAGAGAGATTATTACAAGGAATTGGCTTACGTGATTATGGAGGCTGAGAAGTCCAGACCCAGGAGAACCTATAGTATGGTTCCATCTGAGTCTGAAGATCTGAGAAGCAGGAGAGCTGATGGTGTAAGTTTGAATCCAAGTCCAAAGACAGACAAAAAACTATGTCCCAGCTGGAAAACTGTCAGAGAGAAAGAATTTTTCCTTACTCAGTCTTGTATTCTTTTCAAACCTTCAACTGATTGAATGAGGCCCACCCACACTGGGAGAGAGGGGCAAATCTGCCTGATTAGGTCTACTGATTCAATTATTAATCTCATCCAGAAGCACCCTCATAGATACACCCAGAATAATGTTAGACTGTATGTCTAGCACCTTATGGCCCAGTCAAGATGCCACATATAATCATTCGTCACACTTGGTAACAACTATTTCTTCACCTATAATTGGTGACTATAATTTTTTGAACAAAATTGAGAAAACACATTCATTAACTTTTACTTACTTTTATTTGGTAGATGAAGTTTCAAAAGACAGTCTATTTGAGGAAGAGCATGACAAATATGGTCCCTGGTTGTTAACAAATATAAAATGGTAAGAGAGGTAGGAATAGTTTGACCCAGACCTTTTGGTATGTCACAATACTTATTATCATTTAATCCTCTGTATTGATCCATTTAAAAATATTGCATGTTATCATTTCAAAATCATTTCTGCTTTTCTGTCATCTTAAATAAATCATGTAAATTATAAAATATTGGATAATATGGTAAGACACAGAGAGAAATATCAACCATAATTCTTCAGCACAGAGGTGATTACTATTGATAGTTAAGAATTCTGTGTTCTTTTTTTCCTGTCACCATATATACATTTTGGAGGACAAAATTGATATCATACATAAAAATTAAGTAAATGTTTTTCCTTTAATAATATATTGTGGATCTCTTCTTATATAGCTAGTGTAGATTTATAAAACCACTTTATTTTTTTTTTAGATAGAGTCTCATGCTCTCACCCAGGCTGGAGTGCAGTGGCATGATCTCACCTCACTGCAACCTCTGCCTCCTGGGTTCAAGCAATTCTCCTGCCTCAGCCTCCCGAGTAGCTGGGATTACAGGTGCATGCCACCACGCCCGGCTACTTTTGTATTTTTTCAGTAGAGATAGGTTTTGCCATGTTGGCCAGGTTGGTCTTGAACTCACGACCTCAGGTGATCCACCTGCCTCTGCCTCCCAAAATGCTGGGATTACAGGAGTGAGCCCCCGCGTCTGGCCATAAAATCACCCTTAATGCATAATATTTCATCATATAGATGCTCCATGATTTACTTGCCATTCTATTATTGTTAATCACTAAATTTGTTTCAATTTAAAACTTATGATGAATGATATAAAACATAATGATGTGAAATATTTGCACATTTTTTAAGTATTTGGCTCTTATTGCCAAATTGCCTTTAGAAATGTTGTCAAAAATACATTTACACTAGGTGCTGCATAAAGTAGCTGTTTTACTGATCTGTAGTCAAGCAAGGAAATTATCATTTTTATAAAATCCTCAACAATCAAAAGGAAAAAAAGTGTAAATTGTTGGGTTTTAATTTTGAATTTCTGTGTTTCTGGTATTGTTGAACATTTCTTCATATATTTATTGGCCATGTATGTCCTCCTCTTATGAATTGCCCATTCATGATATTTCCCAAGTTTCAATTGTGGTTTTTTCTCTGTTTTTTATTAATGTGTAAAAACTTAATAAATTAAGCATATCAAGACAAACAATTTTCAAACACTTTTCCTCTTTTGTTGTTGTTTTTGTTTGTTTAATAAATTATACATGTCAACATAAAGGAACATTTGTGAATGGAAAGGTAAGTGAAAACACCAGGGTCAAAAGGCTTAACAGGGAGTGTATACTACTTTAAACATGGCTGTGTATGGAAAACATAGCCGAAGAGGTCATCTCTAAATCAAAAAGCAGAAGAAGTCTGGAAGAATTGTTCTTATAGTTAAAATGTATTTTTGGGAGTCTCTCCTACGTTTGTATTACATAAGCAAGGCATTTACGGGATAAAGTCTCTCCCAAAAACCTACTAAGAAGTCAATTCTTTGAATGACAATAGAAATTGTTCTTTTCAAGAATGAATATGTCTTTTGGCTAAACGTGGATAAAAGCTTTTGCTCAATATGGCATAATAACTCCAGCAGGCTCACAGCAGCAAAACTAAGTCTGTCTCAAAGTGTCTTATTACAATAAAATCAAATTTAACCTCTTAAACCCAAGACATAAATCATTCACTTTTCTCTTCTTTCAAACAATTTGTGAGTATATTACCATAAATACTACCTGTCACAAGACTGATAGCTGTCAGTAGCTCAAAAACATGAATAAAATTTGAATATGGGAACCATAATAGCATTTTGTAGAGAGGTGACAATAATAAGAGGCTATGGCAGACAAGGAAAAAAAAAAAGAAACCCTCAGTAATAGTAAAATCTAGAAAACTTTCTTCAAATTAAATAAAATCCCAAATCAGTGTTACCAGAGTTTTATTTCCACCAAATATAACAGTCAATAAAATACTTATTGGCCCTCGGTAGTCTGTAGCAGTGGTAAATTGAGTTCACTTTGTGAATTTTTATATTGAAAGTATATATCAAGTTGCAGGGCATAATTTCAAAACTGCACAATCTGAGTTTATGTTTCATTTCAAATGATACCTGAAACTCTCATTAATATTTCTCCAACAAGGTAAAAATTAATCTCTCCTGAATTTTAAAATACTTTTTTAAACCATTAGCTGAAATGAATAAATCCCAGTTATTTAAATAAATACAGACTTTTAAATGACCCAAGTCAATGTATTTTAGATAAAAGAAGTTTTTTCCAAATGTTTAAACTCAATTTGTATCTCTTCTGCGTTTTCTGATTTTAAAAACATAGTATTACGTGCAGCAACTTAGGGGAAGCTCAAGGACATTATGCTAAATAGAAAAGGCCAACCCAAAGTTTATATACTTTATGGTTCCATTTGTACAACATCCTTGAAATGACAAAGAGATGGAGAAAAGATTAGTGGTTGTCAGGGGTCAGGGGTGGAGGTAGGTGTGACTAATAAAGGGATAGCATGACAGAGTTTCTTTGTGTTGCTTGAATACTTCTGTATCTTGATTGTGGTAGGAGTTATAGAAATCTATACATGAAATAAAATTGCATAGAATAACACACACACACAAACGCACAGGTGCATTTAAAAACTGGTGAAAACTGAACAAAGTCTGTTGTCTATTGAATGTTTTGTACCCAGGTCAGTTTCCTGGTTTTGATATTGTGCTACAGCTATATAAGATGTCACCATTGGAAGAAACTGGTTGAAGGGTTCATGAGGCTCTGTGTATTAATTTTGCAACTTTCTGTGTATCTATGATTATTTTTTAAAATGTTTTTTAAAGTATAATATCCATTCAGTCAAACTTTCAAAGTCATATAGACAATTGTTAGAAAGAAAGCAAATTAGAGCTCTTAGCAGCCAAATTATTTGTCAAAAATCCATGCACTAACAAATTCATTTTATTTATTGGAGAATTCCTCAGGTTCTCATGAAATGCCTACTTGCTCTTCAAATGCATTTCTTTTGTACTTGATAATCTGGTTTCCACAACTATAACATACATTCATTCAATGCTCTACCTCAGGCTACATAAATCAGCAGCTCTGGGGTTAGAGGCAAAGGCACCGATTTAAAAACAAAACAAAACAAAACAAAACAAAACTGCTATCCCCAAGTGATCAAGATATGCAGCCAGGATTGAAAACCATGGCTATAAATGGTAATCAAACCTACCAGAGAGGATGAGATCATCCAAAGAGATTGTATGGCAGTGGTACTAAACTTTGGCTGCATAAAGGAATCACCTGGAAACTCTAAAATACACTGATGTCTGGTTCCTCTCCCCAGAGAATCTGATTTACTGGTCTGGGGTGCAGCCTGGGAATCAGGATTTGGAAAAGCTCCCCAGTGATTGTAGTAATCAATCAAGGTTGTCAACCACTGTTACACATATACAGAAAAAACAAATGTCGAAGTCAGAACCGTGAGGAATATTGACTTTAAATCACGAAAAGAGAAAGTCATAAAGAGAATCACAGAAATGTAGAAATAAGAGGAAAAAAGGACTAGAAAATGGCATTATAGAAGCCAGAAGAAGCAAGAAGCAAGTATTTTAAGAAATAGAAAACAGACAACAATATCAAATGCAACTAGGAAGTACAATAAGGTAACAACAGTAATCATAGCCATTAATTATAGTACTTGCTACATTCAGGGAGTATGTAGACACTTGACAAGCATTACTACATTACATTTTTACAACAAACTCATGAATTTCATGAGTAAATAATAAATAACAAACTGATTACTGTTTTCACTGGAGGTGAAAGACGACACGTAACTTCCTATGATGGCACATCTGGTTAAGGACATAATCAGATCTACAGCCTACAATCTGGACAGTGTTGAATTTACCTCCACAGAGCTCTCAGCTTTAGATTTTTATTTTGCTTGTGTGGTATCTTTTGGGATGTGCTTCCAGTGCAACACTCCTCCCTTATTATCAGAAACTTTTCTCTTTATTTGCCCCTAATATTTATGTTCTAGTCAATTTGATTTTGATTCCTCCTAGTGTATCCTGAAAACTCATGAAGGGAGATTTGTCAAATATCCCTGAAATTCTGGAAGATGTAACCTGACACAGCACGGTGGAATCTTCCCAGGGCTGTGCAGTTTTTTGCATTTACTTACAATTTGAATCCTGTGAGGACTTTCCTCACTTTTGCTGGTTATTGTCAGATGCTTCCCCCAGGTAGCGTAGTGTCCCCTCTTTTGCGAGGTATGTGTTGATGATTTTTTTTTTTTAATTTCCCTGGCTTGTACAATACTTTGGTAGACATCTTTTTTATTTCCCTACCAGCCCTACCACACAATTATTTATCTTGGTGCTTTGTGCATGTTCCCTTCTATTCTGGAATATGTAGGGATTCTTTTCCCCAGTTTTTTGAATACATCATCCATAATTTTCCCCCTACAATCCTAATTAGTCTGCTTTGTTTTCAGGGGGAATTTTTGGGAGACTAAAAGACTCCACTGTCATATCTACTAAAGCTAAACAGTGTATAAGGCCTACACTATAACCTAGCCCTCTCATTCCTAGATATATTCCCGATGAAAGTGCATACATATGTTTTTGAAATGTATTGTATGTAAATGGATATCCATAGCAACACTATTTGTGATAGCCCCACACTTGAAACAACCCAAATGTTATTTACATAATGGACACATAAACCTTGGTATATTTACATAGTGAAATTCTATATAGCAATGAAAATGAATGAACCCTACAACTATCTTTAACAGCATAAATGTATCTCATAAATGTAACACTGAGAAAAAGAAGCCTGACAAAAGAGTAAATATTGTATGCTTCTATAATAACAAGTCCAAAGCTATTTGGAGACAAAATAGTAGTTACTTTTGTAAATGGAAGGAAAGAGTAGCACAGGAAGGGGCAAGAAAGCACAGGAAGGCTTTTGTGTCTCTGAGAATGTTTTCTTTCTTGATGTGGGGGCTGGTTAAATTGGTTTGTTTACTCTGCAAAAATTTATTCAGCTGTATGTTTATGATCTGTATACTTTTTTCCATGTATGTCAAATTATAATTAAAATTTTACATAAAATACGTACAAACTAGCAAAATGCACTGAAATGCTATATAATTTGCATGTTAATGAAATGAATCCAACTGTACATCAGCTAGAAAGAAAAAAGATACATTTAAAAAATTATCCTGTCACAGTGATAAGTCGCTATAAGCATATTACGTCTGCAATCAAAAGGAAGAGTTAGGCCTCTGTGTTGTTAGCCGTCGCATTCACCAGGATGTAAAAATATACACGAAATTTAGCAGCTTTGCAACATGTTTTAGGACTACAATACTGAAAAATGTTTTTCACTTACTTTTAATAAATAAAAACATGACCTTCTTCCCTTAAACGTTATCTAGAGACAATTCTAGATTTCCCCATAAAAGTAGGTCAGAAACTGGAAGTTTCTGGTCACTTATGTAAGATGCTTAGAAGTTGCCAGTCTGTCCAAAGAAGTAAAAAGCTGAACAAGCTGAAAAATCAATAATTCTTAGATTAATCAGGGAGATGAGGTCACAGGGCCTCAGACACAGAGAATCACAACTTACCTGAGACAGAGCCTCTGTGGGAAGCAGTGCTGGGGTAGGAAAACCTGAAGTGTCATCGATAAAATGCTGGAGTCTCAGTGTAGACAAGCCTCAGAGTTAAAAACTCCAGGAGGACCCAATCACAGGGAAGCCCCACACTTTTGTGAGTCCTACCACCTGGAGCTCTATTAGGTTCTCATGGCAAATATGGAAGAAAACTCCCCTGGTGCTTCCAGAGGGAAGGGGAAAAAAACATATATGAAACATACCAAAGCATTCTGTTCTTAACACAGCCTGCCCTCAGGAGAAAGTATTTTACTAGAGCCCAACCTTCTGGGGTATTCTCAGGGCCTAACCGACCTGGGTGAAGGGAGATACCCAGCTCCAGCTCCCTCTGGCCTTCTATGTGGGAGAAGGGAAATATTCAGCTCTAGCCCCTTCTAGCCATCCTGTCCCACCTAAGGGGTAAAAAACTGAGAGGCACTCAGAATTTCACAGTCCAAAGGCACAGACTCACCAAAAGATTGAAATATAATCATAGGACTATAGAACACTTCCTCTCCCCCAACACCTTGTTACTACATCACTAAAGTTTAGCTATCAATAAAAAATCATAAGACATACTAAAAAGGCAACAACAGCTTGAAGATAACGAACAAACATCAGAACTGGAGTCAGATATCGCAGAAATGTTGGAATTATCAGACCAGGAATTAAAGAACAACTATAATTAATATGCTTTAATTAAAAGAGATTTAATGGATTTAAGTAGACAACACACAAGAACAGATAGATAATGTATGCAGAGAGATTTTAAAAATCAAGGAGAAATGCTAGACAAAAAAAGAAAATAACGAAAAGAAATGCTAAAGATTAAAAACACTAAAATAAATGAGTAACTTTGAGGGGCTCATTAGTAGACTGGACATGGCTGAGGAAAGATCTCTAAACAACAATAGAAACTTCTAAAAATGAAAAGCAAAGAGAAAAAAGACTGAATAAAGTCAGTACAGAATTCCAAGAATAGCCTGGTCACAGTGGCTCACATCTGTAATGCCAGCACTTTGGGAAGTCAAGGCAGGTGGATCACAAGGTCAGGAATTCGAGACCAGACTGACCAGTATGGTGAAACCCCATCTCTACTAAAAATACAAAAATTAGCCAGGTGTGGTGGTGCACACCTGTAACCCCAGCTACTCAGGAGGCTGAGGCAGAAGAATTACTTGAACCCAGGAGGCAGAGGTTTCAGTGAGCCTAGATTGTGCCACTGTACTCCAGCTTGGGTGACAGAGTGAGACTCTGTCTTAAAAAAAAAAAAAAAAAGAATTCCAAGAATAAGTGGGACAGCTAAAACAGCGTAACATACATGTAATGAGAATACCAGAAGGAGAAGAAAAAGAGGAAGGAAGAGAAACAATATTTGAAGCAGTAATGACTGAGGATTTCCCTCACATTAATGTCAGACACCAAGCCACAGATCCAGGAAGCTCAGAGAACACTGAGTAGAATAAATGCCAAAAACTCCTACACCTAGTTATATTATATTCAAACTTTGAGAAATAAAAAAATTTTTTTTTTTTAATTTTGAAAGAAAGCAGAAGTAGAAAATACTTTATCTGTAGAGGAGAAAGATCAAAATTCTGTCTGACTTCTCAAAAACTATGCAAGCAAGAAGAGAATGGAGTGAAATATTTAAAGTATTGAGAGAAAAAAATCACCAACTTAGAATCCTGTACTCTGTGAAGTAATTTTTCACAAGGGAAGGAGAAATAAAGATTTTCTCAAACAAAAATGGAAGAATGTGACGCCAGTAGACCTGCCTTGTGAGAAATGTTAAAAGAAGTTCTTCAGAGAGAAGGACAATGATATAGTTCAGAAACTTGGATCTACATTTAAAAAAAGAACAGTGTCGAAAGAATAAGTGAAGGTAAAATAAAAACCTTATTTTTCTTATTCTTAACTGATCTAACTGATAAAAGTTTGTTCAAAATAATAAAAACAATGTAATCGATTACATACGCCTATATAAAATATTTATGTTATATATACATTTGCTTATGCATACATGAAATGAATGACAGAGTGATTCAAGGGATAGGAGAGACTATTTTGTTACTACAAGGTACTTGTACTAGCCATGAAGTAGCACATTGTTATTTGTTAATGAACTTGAATTAATTGTAAATGTATAGTGCAAACTCTAGGGCAACCACTAAAACAAGTTTTAAAACTGTATAACTTATATGGTAAGAAAAGAGAGAAAACTAAATAATATAAAGTGCTTAATTAAAACCACAAAAGGCAAGGAAATTGTGGATGACAAAAACAAAAACAAAAAATAAAGGCAAAATAACTTGGAGAGGGCCAAGACGGCCAACTAGAAATAGCTGTGGGAGACTCCCACAGAGAAGAAGGTAAATGGCAAGTGAATTGTGCACCAGCAACTGAGGTATTCAGGTTCTCTCACTGGGACTGATTAGGCAGTTGGTGTGACCCATGGAGAGTAAGGAAAAGTAGGGTAGAGTAACAGCCTACCAGGGAGCTGCACAGGGCTCACCCCTAGCCAGGGGAGGTGGTGAGTGATTTTGCTACCTCACCCAGGAAATCACACTGTTTCCACAGATCTGTGCATCCTGAGGATCATGAGATCCGCTTCATGAGCCACACCACCAGGGCCTTGGGTCCCAAGCACAGAGCTGTGCAGATTCTTGGCAGCCACTCAGCTGGAGACTGTCTAAGATGACAGAGTTTGGGTGGTGGGGGGCAGCCACTTTCACTGCAGCTGTCTGCTGCCTAAGATGACTATGCTCCCGGGGGGGTGTGGCAGCCATCACTGCAGCTGCCTGCTGCCTAAGATAACCAAGTTCCCAGGGGGAGGGGCAGTCATCATCACTGCAGCTTAAGAAGACTGAGCACCTGGGGGGAGGGTCAGCAGCTATCACTGCAGCTCCAGTCTGTCAGTTTTCCCTTGCCAGTGCCAGGGAGACTGCGCACTTCGGACCCAGGAGGAATTCCCCACAGCGCAGCACAGTGGCTGTGACAGATCATGGCCAGACAGCCTCTTTAGGCTAGACCCAGACCCATTGCTTCTCACCACACAGGGCCTCCCTTTGGGAATTTCAGCAACTCCAGCCAGGGTTTACAGACAGAACTCTGATCTCCCTGGGACAGAGTCCCTAGGGGAAGAGGTGGCTGCAGTCGCTGCAGATCAGTGGACTTAGTCTTTCCCCCTGCTGACTCTGAAGAATCTGGGCATTCCAGATGAGTGAGATTCCCCCCAGTGCAATGCACCCCCTCCACCAAGGCGCAGCCAGAGTACTTCATTAAGCAGGTCCCTGATCCCATGCCTCCTCACTGAGTGACACTCTCCCCACAAGGGTCACCAGACACATACAGGAGCATTCCACTGACATCAGGTCGGTGCCCCTCTGGGACAGAGCTCTCAGAGGAAGGAGCAGGCAGCCATATTTGCTGTTCTGCAGCCTCCATTGGTGACAGGAAGGACCCAGGTGAATAGGGTCTGGAGTGCATCCCCAGCAAACTGCAGCAGCCCTACAGAAGAGGGGCCTGACTGTTAAAAGAAAAATAAACAAACAGAAAGCAACAACAACAACAACAGCATCTACAGAAAAGTCCCCTACCAAGACCCCATCCAAAGGTCAGCTACTCCAAAGATCAAAGCTAGATAAACTCACAAAGATGAGAAAGAATCAATGACAAAACACTGAAAACTCAAAAAGCCAGAATGCCTCTCCTTCTCCAAATAATTGCGAAACTCTCCAGGAAGGGCACAGAACTGGACAGAGGATGAGATAGATGAATTGATAGAAGTAGGCTTCAGAAGGTGAGTAATAACGAACTTTGCTGAGCTAAAGGAGCATGTATTGTAAAGAAGCTAAGAACCATGATAAAACATTACTGGAGCTGTTAACCAGAATAAGCAGTTCAGAGAGGAGCATAAATGATCTGATGGAGCTGAAAAATGCAACACAAGAACTTAACAATGAAACCACAAGTATAAATAACTGAATAGACCAAGTGGAGGAAAGAATTTCAGAGCTTGAAGACTCTTTTGCTGAAATAAGACAGACAAACAAGATTAGATGAAAAAAAAAAAAAAAGAATAAAAAGGAAAGAACAAAACCTCCAAGAACTATGGGATTACGTAACAAGACCAAACCTATGAATGATTGGGGCACCTGAAAGAGATGGAGAGAACACAACCAAGTTGGAAAACATACTTTGGGATATCATCCAGGAGAAATGCCCCAACCTAGCAAGACAGGCCAACATTCCAATTCAGGAAATTGAGAGAACCCTAGTAAGATACTTGATGGGAAGATCAACCCCAAGACACATAATCATCAGATTTTGTTAAAGTTGAAATGAAGGAAAAAAATGTTAAGGCAGCCAGAGAGAAAGGCCAGGTACCTACAAAAGGAAGCTGATCAGACTAACAGTAGACCTTTCAGCAGAAACCCTACATGCCAGAAGAGATTGGGGGCTAATATTCAACATTCTTAAAGAAAAGAATTTCCAACCAAAAATTTCATATCTGGCCAAACTAAGCTTCATAAGTGAGGAAGAAAAAAAATAAAATCCTTTCCAGACAAGCAAATGCTGAATGAATTTGTCACCACCAAGCTGCCTTGCAAAACTCCTGAAGGAAGCACTAAATATGTAAAGGAAAAAATGGTACCAGCCACTACAAAAACACACTGAAGTACAAAGACCAATGACACTATGAAGCAACTACATCAACAAGTCTGCAAAATAATCAGCTAGCATCATGATGACAGGATCAAATTCACACATAAAAATATTAACGTCAAATATAAATGGACTAAATGCCCCAATTAAAAGACACAGAATGGCAAGCTGAATAGAGTGAAGACCCACTGGTGTGCTGTATTCAAGAGTCCCCTCTCACATGCAAAGACACATATAGGCTCCAAATAAAGAAATGAAGGAAAATGTACCAAGCAAATGGAAAGCAGAAAAAAGCAGGGGTTGCAATCCTAGTTTCTGACAAAGGAGACTTTAATAAGCCAACAAAGATCAAAAAAGGCAAAGAAGAGCATTACATGATGGCAAAGGGTTCAATTGAACAAAGAAGAGCGAGCTATCCTAAATATATATGCTCCCAATACAGGAGCACCCAGATTCATAAAACAAGTTCTTAGAAACCTATGAAGAGACTTAGACTACCACACAATAATAGTGGGAGAATTTAACACCCCACTGTCAATATTAGACAGATCATTGAGACAATAAATTAACAAGGATATTCAGGACTTGAATTCAGCTCTGGATTAAGTGGGCCTAATAGATATCTACAGAACTCTTCACTCAAAAACAACAGAACATACTTTCTTCTCAGCACCACATGGCACTTACCCAAAATCAATCACATAATTGGAAATAAAATACTCCTCAGCAAGTGCAAAATAACTGAAATCGTAACAAACAGTCTCTCAGACCACAGTACAATCAAATTAGAGCTCAAGATTAAGAAGCTCACTCAAAACCACACAATTACATGGAAATTGAACAACCTTCTCCTGAATGACTCCTGGGTAAATCATGAAATTAAGGCAGAAATCAAGAAGTTCTTTGAAACCAAGGAGAACAGAGACAACATACCAGAATCTCTGGGATGCACTGTTTTAGCTGCACTAAAGCATTGTTAAGAGGGACATTTATAGCACTAAATGCCCACATCAAAAAGCTAGAAAGATCTCAAATCAACACCCTAACACCACAACTAAGAGAACTAGAGATCTAAAAGCAAACAAACCCCAAAGCTAGCAGAAGACAACAAATAACCAAGATCAGAGTGGAACTGAAGGAGATAGAGACATGAAAAATCCTTCAAAAAATCAACAAATCCAGGAGCTATTTTTTTGAAAAATGAATAAAATAGATAGACTGCTAGCTAGAATAATAAAGAAAAGAGAGAAGAACCAAATAGGCACAATAAGAAATGATAAAGAGAGTATCACCACTGACTCTACGGAAATACAAACAACCATCAGATAATACTATAAACACCTCTATGCAAATAAACTAGGAGATCTAGAAGAAATGGATAAATTCCTGCACACATACACCCTCCCAAGACTGAACCAGGAAGAATTATTGTGTGGGAATCTGAATAGACCAATAACAAGTTCTGAAATTGAGGCAGCAATAAATAGCCTGCCAACCAAAAGACAGCCCAGGACCAGATGGATTTACAACTGAATTCTACCAGAGGTACAAAGAGGAGCTGGTACCATTTCTTCTGAACCTATTCTGAACAACTGAGAAGGAGGGACTCCTCCCTAACTCATTTTATGAGGCTGGCATCATCCTGATACCAAAACCTGGCAGAGATACAACAAAATAGAAACCTCAGGCCAATATCCCTGATGAACATTGATGCAAAAATCCTCAATAAAATACTGGCAAACTGAATCCAGCAGCACATCAAAAAGCTTAACACATGCACACAGGGAGAGAAACAACACACACTGGGGCCTGTCGGGGTATCAGAGGGAGGGAGACCATCAAGATAAATAGCTAATGCATGCAGGGCTAAACACCTAAGTGTTGGGTGGATGGGTGTGGCAAACCATCGTGGCACACATTTATCTATGTAACAAACCTGCACATCCTGTGAACTTAAAATTAAGTTAAATTTAAAAAAGAAACAAATGAGGACAACAAATAGTATATCAAATATGATAGATATTAATTTAATATATAAATAATCATTTCTAATATCAATGGCCCAAATACACAATTAAAGAGATTGTCAGAATGGATTAAAAAAAAATGACCCAACTATGTGTTGTTCATAAGAAACCCACTCTAAATATAAAAATAAATATAGATTAAAAATAAATGATGGAGGAGAATATATCAGGCTAATAATGATCAAAAGAAAGCAGCAGTAATTATATTAATTTCAGACAGAGCAGACTTCCAACAAACAATGTTATCAAGAATAAAGAGAGGCATTAAAAAAGATAAACAGGTACAGATTTCAAGATGACATAACAATCCTTAATGTATATGGACCTAAAAAGAGTATCAAGCTATGTGAGGCAAGAACTGGTAGAACTATAGAAGAGAAATAGATGAATTCACTATTATAATTGGAGACTTCAACACCCCGTTACCAGAAATAAACAGGTTCAGCAGGCAAAAACATCACTGAGGACATGCAGTTGAACTCAATACCGCCATCAATCAACTGGATATAATTGACGTCTATCAACCACTTCAACAGCAGAATACACATTTATCCCAAGAGCACCTGGAACATTCACCAAGATAGACCACGTTCTGTGACATAAACACAACTTAAAAAAAAAAAAAATGGAAATCCTACAATGTCTGCTCTCAGATCATAAGGAAATTTAGTTAGAAATTAATAACCAAAAGATAACTGAAAAATCTGAAAATACATGAAGATTAAATCACATACTTCTACGTAACACATGGATCAAGAAGAAATCTCAAGAGAAAATTTAAAATCTATTAAGCTAAATGAAAACAAAAGCACAACTTATCAAAATTTGTGGAATGTGGTGGAAGCAGTGTGTAGAGGGAAATTTATAGCATTAAAGGTAGCTATTAGAAAAGATGAAAGATTCAAAATGAATAACCTAAGTTTCTACCTTGGAAAACTAGCAAAAGAAGATCAAATAAAATCCAAAGTAAGCAGAAGAGAAGAACTAGTAAGAATTAGAGTCAAAATCAATGAAATTGAAACAGAAAATCAACAGAGAAAATCAACAAAACCAAAAGCTGGTTCTTTGAAAAGATCAATAAAATTGCCGCCGATGACGCGTGGGAGGAGCAGGAGGAGGCCGCCCCGCCGCCGCCTCGCGCCCACCGGCCCGCAGCCCAGGCCGCGGCCAACATGAACCAGCAGCAGCAGCAGCAGAAAGCGGGCAAGCAGCAGCTGAGCGAGCCCGAGAACATGGAGATGGAAGCTGGAGATACAGACGACCCATCAAGAATTACCCAGAACACGGTGATCAATGGGAACGCGGCCTCGAGTGATGGACATAGCAACGCAGAGGAGGACAAGGAGGATGAAACCAGTGAGCGCTCCAAGGAGACCTTTCGGTTCCCTGTGGAGTGCTTCAGCAGACTGAGTGAGTCGGTCCTTAGTCCTCCGTGTTTTGTGCGAAATCTGCCATGGAAGATTATGGTGTGCCACACTTTTATCCAAAGAGACCGCACCAAAAAACTGTAGCATTCTTTCTCCAGAGCAATGCTGAATCTGACTCCACGTCACGGACTTGTCATACACAAGCAGTGCTGAAGATAATAAATTACGGAGATGATGAAAAATCGTTCAGTCGTCGTATTAGTCATTTGTTCTTCCATAAATAAAACGATTGGGGATTTTCCAATTTTATGGCCTAGAGTGAAGTGACTGATCCTGAGAAAATTTATGATGACAAAGTTAACCATTGAAGTCTTTGTACAGGTGGATGCTCCCCATGAAGTTGCGTGGGATTCAAAGAAGCATACAGGCTATGTCAGCTTAAAGAATCAGGGAGTGACTTGTTACATGGACAGCCTGCTACAGACGTTATTTTTCACAAATCAGCTACGAAAGGCTGTGTACATGATGCCAACCGAGGGGGATGATTCGTCTAAAAGCGTCCCTTTAGCATTACAAAGAGTATTCTATGAATTACAGCACAGTGATAAACCCATAGGAACAAAAAAGCTAATGAAGTCATTTGGGTGGGAAATTTTAGACAGCATCATGCAACATGATGTTCAGCAGCCTTGTGGAGTGTTGCTTGATAATGTGGAAAATAACGTGAAAGGCACCTGTGTAGAGGACACCATACCCAGATGATTCTGACACAAAATGGTGTCCTATATCCAGTGTAAAGAAGTAGACCACCCGTCTGATAGAAGAGAAGATTATTATGATACCCAGCTAAATATCAAAGGAAAGAAAAATATATTTGAATCATTTGTGGATTATGTGGCAGTAGAACTGCTCAATAGGGACAATAAATAGGACGCTGGGGGAACATGGCTTACAGGAAGCAGAGAAAGATGTGAAATTTCTAACATCACCACCAGTGTTACGTGTACAATTGATGAGATTTATGTATGACCCTCAGATGGACCAAAATATCAAGATCAATGATAGGTTTGAATTCTCAGAGCAATTACCATTTGATGAATTTTTGTAAAAAAAAAAAAAAAAAAAAAAAACAGATCCTAAGGACCCTGCAAATTATATTCTTCATGCAGTCCTGGTTCATAGTGGAGATAATCATGTGCTTTATCTAAACCCAAAGGGGACGGCAAATGGTGTAAATTTGATGACGATGTGGTGTCAAGGTGTACTAAAAAGGAAGCAATTGAGCACAGTTATGGGGGTCACGATGACGACCTGTCTGTCCGACACTGCACTAATGCTTCATGTTAATCTGTATCAGGGAACCAAAACTGAGTGAAGTTTTACAGGCAGTCACCGACCATGACATTCCTCAGCAGTTGGTGGAACAATTACAAGAAGAGAAAAGGATTGAGGCTCAGAAGTGGAAGGAATGGCAGAAAGCCCATCTCTATAGGCAAGCACAGATAGCTGCAGAGGACAAGTTTTGTGACGGCAATAAAGCAATGATTGAGGTCAGTAATAATGAAAACTCTTGGACAATATTCCTAGAAACAGTCGATCCTGAGCTTGCTGCTAGTGGAGCGACCTTACCCAAGTGTGATAAAGATTGTGATGTAATGTTGTTTTTGGAGATGTATGATCCCAAAACGTGGAGCTTGAATTACTGTGGACATATCTACTCACCAATAATCCTGTAAAATACGTGCCTTGCTCCCAGTTATGTGTAACAGAGCAGGATTTATTCAAGATACTAGCCTTATCCTCTATGAGAAAGTTAAACCAAATTTAACGGAGAGAATTCAGGACTAAGACGTGTCTCTTGATAAAATCCCTGATGAATGAATGGATGGTGACATCATAGTATTTCAGAAGGATGACCCTGAAAAATGGTAACAGTGAATTACCCACCGAAAAGGAGTATTTCCAAGACCTCTACCACCGCGCTGATGTTATTTTCTGTGATAAAACAATCCCTAATGATCCCGGATTTGTGGTTACATCATCAAATAAAATGAATTATCTTCACATTGCAAAGACTGTTGCACAGAGGCCCAACACAGATCCAATGTTGCTCCAGTTTTTCAAGTCTCAAGGTTATAGGGATGGCCCGGATAATCCTCTTAGACATAATTATGAAGGTACTTTAAGAGATCTTCTACAATTCTTCAAGCCTAGACAACCTAAGAAACTTTACTATCAGCATCTTAAGATGAAAATCATAGACTGTGAGAACAGGTGAAGTTTTAAATGTACATAGTTAAACAGCCAGTTTAGGGAAGAAGAAATAACACTATAACCAGACAAGCATGGGTGTGTCTGGGACCTGTCAGAAGAATGTAAAAAGTCCGTGGAGCTTGGGGAGAAAGCAGCAGGGAAACTTAGGCTTCTAGAAATTGTAAGCTACAAAATCATTTGTGTCCATCAAGAAGATGAACTATTAGAATGTTTATCTCTGGCAACGAGCCAGACATTGTGAATAGAGGAAATCCCTTTGGACCAGATGGACACGGACAAAGAGAATGAGATGCTTGTCACAGTGGCACATTTCCACAAAGAGGTCTTCAGAACGTTCGGAATCCCGTTTTTTCTGAGAATACACCAAGGTGAGCATTTCTGAGAAGTGACAAAGTGAATCCAGAGCCTGCTGGACATCCAGGAGAAGGAGTACGAGAAGTTCAAGTTTGCAGTTGTAATGATGGGCTGACACCAGTACATAAATGAAGACGAATATGAAGTAAATTTGAAAGACTTTGAGCCACTGCCCAGAAACATGTCTTATCCTTGGCCTTGGCTAGGGCTTGACCACTTCAACAAAGCCCCAAAGAGGAGTCGCTACAATGACCTTGAAAAGGCCATTAAAATCCCCCAAGCTGGTGTGTTCAAGGCGAGGACAGTGCGTGGGGGCCCCCTAACAGCCTAGAACTTTGGTGCAAGCACCCTCTAGTCAAAGTCTTCAGCAAGAGGATTTGCTGATGGATTTTTGTGTTTTGTTTTTTTTTGTTTTTTTTTGTTTGTTTGTTTGTTTTGTGTGTGAGACGGAGTCTAGCTCTGTCATCCAGACTGGAGTGCGGTGGCACAATCTTGGCTCACTGCAAGCTCTGCCTCCCGGGTTCACGCCATTCTCCTGCCTCAGCCTCCTGAGTAGCTGGGACTACAGGCGCCGGCCACCACGTCCAGCCAAGTTTTTATATTTTTAATAGAGACGGGGTTTCACAGTGTTAGCCAGGATGGTCTTGATCTCCTGACCTTGTGATCCGCCCACCTCGGCCTCCCAAAGTGCTGGAATCACAGGCGTGAGCCACTGCGCCCAGCTTGCTGCTGGTTTTAATTTTATTTTGTTGAGGCTGTTCAGTTTGGCTTCTCTATATCTATTGACTGCCTTTTTGAGCAAAATGAAGGTGTTTTTATAAAGCTTGGATGCCAATGAGAGTTATTTTATGGTAACCACAGTGCAAGGCAACTGTCAACGCAATGGGGGAGAAGAGGTTAGCGGATCGCGAGTCCCTGACTCAAGGTCTCTGGACTGTCCCTAGTGGGCACGAATGGCCTTGGCTGCCTTCCTGGGGTCCCGTGCACCAGCCCTGCAGCTAGAAAGTCTTGTGTTTAGGCTCGTCTAATCTATTTCCTTCAGTTATACCTTCAATGACCTTTTGTGCATCTGTAAAGGCAAAACAGAGAAACTCACAACCTAATAAATTGAGCTCTTCCCTTCAAACAAACAACAACAACAACAACAAAATTTATAAGACTCTAGACAGGCTAAGAAAGAGAGTGGGTACAAATTACTACTATCAGAAATGAAAAAGGGGAAATCACTCTAGGTCCCACGGTTATTAAATGAATAATCAAAAAATACTATGAACAACTCTGTACCCACAAATTTGATAACTTAATGAAATGAACCAATTCCTTGAAAGACACAACCAATTAAACTCACATAAGAAGAAATAGACAACTTAAATAGGCCTATAACTATTAAATAAATGAACTGAGATGATATGCCAAATCCTGATTTGATCATTATGCAATGATACATAAACCAAAACATAACACTGTATACCATAAATATGTAAAATTATTATATGTTAATTAAAACTAAATTAAAAATAAATAAATAGAATTACTGATTCATAACCTTCCAAAATAGAAAGCACCAGGCCCAAGTGGACTCACCGGTGAATTTTACCAAAAATTTAAGAAGAAATTGTATTAATTCTCCAATGTCTCTTTCAGAGGACAGAAGCAGAAGGAATATTTCTTAACTCATTCTATGAGTCCAGCATGACTCTAATACAGAAACCAAACATACTACAAGAAAAGAAAACTACAAACCAATATCTCTCATAAACATAGATGTGGAAATCTTCAACAACTTATCAGTAGCCTGAATCCAACAATGTATAAAAGGAATTATACACATGACCAAGTGGGGCTTTTGTCAGTTATGCAAAGTTGGATAATATCCAAAAATCAATTAATGTAATTTATCACATAAACAGACTAAAAAAGAAAATGTATATGACCATATCAATAGACACAGAAAAGCATTTGAGGAAATCCAGCATTCAGGCATAATGAAAACTTCCAGCAAACCAAGTATAGAGAATTCCCTCAAACTGATAAGATCATATACAAAAAAACCCACAATGAATACACTTGACGGGGAGAAACTAGACATTTTCTCATTAAAATCAGGAAGAAAGCAAGAATTTCTTCTCTCACCACTCCTTTTCATCATTGTACTGGATGTCTTAGCTAATACAATGAGAGAAGAAAAGGAAACCGAAGGTATACAGATTGAGAAGGAAGAAATAAAACTGTCTTTGTTCACAGATGACATAATCACATTTGTAAATCTGAAATAATCTACAAAAACTGAACTAATAAGTGATTATAATGAAGTTACAAGGTCAGCATGCAAAAGTCAATCACCTTGCTGTATACCAACAATAAACAAGTGGAATTTGAAATTAAAAACACATTGCTACTTAAATTAGCACCTCCCAAAAATAAAATACTTAGATATAAATCTAATGAAATTTGTATCAGATCTATGTGAATAAAACTGGCCGGGCGCGGTGGCTGACACCTGTAATCCCAGCACTTTGGAAGGCTGAGGTGGGCATATTACTTGAGGTCAGGAGTTCAAGACCAGCCTGGCCAACGTGGTGAAACCCCATCTCTACTAAAAATACGAAAATTAGCTAGGCTTGGTGGTGCATGCCTGTAGTCCCAGCTACTTGGGAGGCTGAGGCAGGAGAATCGCTTGAACCTGGGAGGTGGAAGTTGCAGTGAGCCGAGATCATGCCACTGCACCACTCCAGCCTGGTGACAGAATGAGGCTCCATCTCAAAAAAAAAAAATCTATATGAATAAAACTAAAAAATTCTGATAAAATATATTCAAAGAAGAACTAAATAAATGGAGAGATATTCCATGTTCACAGATTGGATGACTCAGTATTGTAAAGATGTCAATTCTTCCCAACTTGATCAATAGATTCAATGCAATCTTAACCCAAATTCCAGCAAGTTACTTTGTGGATATTGATAAACTTGTTCTAAAGTTTATATGGAGATGCAAAAGACCCAGGATATCCAACACAATATTGAAGGAAAACAAAGTTGGAGGTTTGATACTATTCCAGTTCAAGACTTGCTATAAAGCTACAGTAATCAAGACAGTGTGAAATTGATGAAAGAACAGACAAATAGATCAGTGAAACAGATTAGAGAGTCCAGAAATAGACTCACATAAACGGGTAGTTATTTCAACAAATGGTACTGGAACAACTAGATATCCATGTGCAAAAAAATGAATCTAGTTACAGATCTTACACCTTTCACAAAAATTAACTCAAAATTTATCATAGACCTAAATGTAAAATGCAAAACTATAAAACTCCTAGAGGATAACATAAAAGAAACCTAGATGACCTGGGGTATAGTGATGACTTTTTAGATACAGCATTGAAGGCATGATCCATGAAATAAATTATTGATAAGTTGGGCTTCATTAAAATTAAACCTTTGGCTCTGCGAAAAGCAATGTCAAGATTATGAGGATGACAAACTATAGACTGGGAGAAAATATATGCAAATCATGCACTGGATAAATAACTGTTATCTAAAATATATAAGGAACTGTTAAAACTCAACAATAGGAAAACGAACAACTTAATTATTAAGTTGGTGCAAAAATAATTGCGACTTTTGCCATTACTCTCAAATGAGCAAGTTAAAGATGGGTAAAAATGACCTAAACAGATGTTTCACCAAAGAAGATATACATATGACAAGTAAGCATGTAAAAATATGTTTAACATCATATGTCATTAGAGAATTGCAAATCATAACAAAAATGCGATACCATTGCACACCTATTAGAATTGTTAAAATCCAAAACATTGACAACAGCAAATGCAGGTGAGGATGTAGAATAACAAGAAATCCATTCATTGCTGATGGGAATGCAAAATGATACAGCTACTTTGGAAGACAGACTGGTGGTTTCTTATAAAAGTGAACCTGCTATTACCATATGATCCAGCAATTGTGCTCCTTGGTATTTACCCAAATGAACTGAAGATTTTACGTACACACAAAAACCTGCACATGAATGTTTATAGCAGATTTATTCATAATTGCCAAAATTTGGAAGCAACCAAAATGTCCTTCAGAAGGTGAATGAATAAATAAACTGTGGTACATCCAGACAATGGGACATTATTTCAGTGCCAAAATGGAAAGAACTATCAGGTCATGAAAAGACATGGAGGAAACTAAAACACATACTACACTGAAGAAACTACTCTGAAAAAAAAAAACTGCATAGTACAATTCCAACTATACACCATTCTCAGACAGGCAAAAACTATGGAGACAATAAAAAGATCAGCTTGCCACAGGTTGAGAGGAGGGAGAAATGAAAAGGTAAAGAACAGAGAATTTTTAAGGCCGTGAAGCTATTCTTTATGATACTATAATGATGGGCATATGTCATTATACATGGTCAAAACCCATAGAATGTACAACATCAAGAGTTAACCCAAATGTAAACTATGGATTTGGGGTGATAGTGATGTGTCAATATATGTTCATTAGTTGTAACAAATGTATCACTCTGATGCAGGTTTCATAGTAGGGGAGGTTGTGTGTGCGTAAGGAGAGGGGCTATATGGGAACTCGCCACAATTTGCATCCACTTTTCTGTGAACCTGAAACTGCTCTAAAAATAATGTTTATTTTTTTTAAGCAGGGTCAGAAAATATAAGCCAATTTTCACACCCACATTTAGAACTTCCTTAGATATTAAACTATGAAAACTAGAGAAAAATGATTTTATTCAGTTGCTTTTAGAATCATTAACACCACTTAGGTCTCATTTTTTGAACCTTGGTCAATGTTTCTTTTCATGGCAGAAATACAGAAAAACTCTCTTTCTCTCATGGTAGTTGAGAGTTAATGCACACCATTTCCATTATAACAGAAGATTTCAATTTCATAGTTTTATACACTCCTCTCTGATTTTTAGATTTCTAGAGAGAAAAATATTTTATTACCTGTGTTAAAATATAGCTTTTGGGTATTTCTATTGAGGCTTTTAAAAGAATATGTCCTAATAGTTATTTCATTAATCTCTTTTATTTAGGCTAGCATGAAAATAAAAGTATATGTAATTTCACGTTAATGCTAATACATAATACATTGTGTTTATATTGGTTATATAAACTAAACAAATTTTTCAATGTGATTTTTTTTCATTGCAGAAGAAATAATGTGAGTACCAGAAGAGAAATAGAGCATAATGGATGTAATTGGCTATATTTTTCTGATTACCTGCAGGTGGTAATATTTATGAAGCAGGCACTTTTTTCTTTTTAATGTTGATCCCTGAGCAGATCTTTTGTTGTTACACTAGTCTGTGCCTCCTTCTAACTGCACCTGCTCTATTCAGAGATCATGTTTCAAATAATGATATAATTGTCTACTTTGGGAGATTATTGCTATGTTATGAGTGAAAGATAATGGATCAGTCACTTTGCATGACTGTATTTTTTTAAATGTTACCAATAATATTTGAACAACAAACTCCATGAAGAATGTATAGAAATCGATTCTCAAGACTTGGGAAGTCCTGGGAACCAGTGAGGGAGCATATTTAAAAGGACTTGCCAGGGTCTGCAAGGCCAAAAGGGTCTAACAACTCACTGCGATATTTTTCACATATGAGTTAAAAAAAGTAACTCCCAACATATTTCTACAAATGACCATCCAATCTTTCAAGACTTCGTTCTCCACTAGAGACAGAGCACTTCCTTCATACCAAATTTGTCAACCTTACCTCCAATTATTTCCAACCCCATTCTTCTCTGTTTTACTTAATTGTCTACTCTCCAAAGAATTCCCACAAATGGCCCTAATAACTTTCTTTTACCTATCTTCCATGATTGCCAACTATTTTTCTATGCCTCACTCTCTCTTCTGACTCTGAAGGGATAGTGTGTTCCCTGCTTTGACTCACCTGCCCAGGCGTCTTGAGGGATGCCTGAATGTCACCATAGTGATAGGGTACCACAGCAGGGCCCTACTGGGAATGCGTAGTGTTCAAGGGATGAGGCATACCTCTGGCACAATGAGTTTAAGTCCTCTTAGTTGCAAGAGAATAGGAGAGAGAGGTACATAAAGCTATATTCTGATGCTGATAGACCTTGGAAGCCAAATTTAACTCACTATTTCAAAAAAGTAAATCCTGGTTTTGCAGCTTATATCTCTATTCCAATAAAAAGATAGTCAAAATTCAGGCCCCAGAAATATTGCTGTGTCATCTGTGTTAATGAACCTGAAGACATATATGTGAGTGTAGTATAATAATGCTCTCAAACAAATTAAGCTTAACATTGGTTTGAGTCATCTATTTGTAGGGGTAGTTTCAGAGTAATTAGTGCTGGGGGGAATAATTACTAGAAATCTAGTTATATCAAAGTGCCTTAGCATAGGACAAATAATCCAGCCATTCCTTCACAGCCTTATTTTAGGTCAATATTGTTAAGGGATATCCCCATAGATGCTGAAAATCTAGGAAAACCCATTTCGTTAAGAGTCCATAACTAATGATGCAGTAACTACTTCATAACTGTAAGCTGGCATACAAAAAATCATCTCAAAATCTTCAGAATATATTTAAATTTAGTCTTTTCACTACAAACATTTAGAAGACAAAATTCTAAAAAATATATTCTCTAAAATGTCATAGATATTCCAACAACATTCTCAAACAGCTGCAGAAAGGGAAAAGAATAATCATTTATTGATCAAAAACCAAGAAAGAAACAAAATCACCGACTCAACAGGATAAGGATAAGGAAGGATTTGAGATTACAACATGCATTTGGAGTTTGAAAATGCAGGAAGTAAAGAAATAACAGACCACATAGGTAGTATTTTGTAATTATAATTTCAAGGATTTTGAGTGAGAGCTAAAATCAACAGTCTTCTATATAGAAGAAACATATATAACCCAGCATCTTACCTATTTTTCTCTCACTAATTTGTTCCACTTGGGTGGATCTCCAGCTGACTCCTCAGTCTCTATTGTCTAGCATGGTGCTAAATAGGAAATTCTTTCTAGGTGTGGTACAGACCCTGCACACATTCTTAAGGATTAGGGAAATTTAAGAATAACCACTGGGTTGGAAGGTAATTTTCTTATGTGCTAGAGTGGTGGTTCTCAAACTGTGGTGTGCATCAGACCCACCTGGAGGGCTTGTTAAGATGGATTGCTGGACCCTACTGATTCAGTAGGTCTGAGGTAGGGCTGAGAACATGCATGTCTGACAATTCCTAGGTAACGCTGATGCTGCTTATCTGGGGGCCCCCATTGAGGACCAACATTCTGGACCAATGGTCTCTACCTTGGTTGCACATTCCAGTTGCCTGGGAGGTTTTAAAACTCCTGATGTCCAAATCATAACCCAGACCAATAACATTAGAATCTATGGTGGTCATGACTAAACTTCAATATTTTTAAAAGTTCCTTTATAGTTTCTAATGTACAGCCCTGATTGGGATACTGCCTAGTGTTGTAGTGGTTCTTAGCCCAAGCTTTACATTAGAGTTACCCAGAGAAGTGTTTGCTTTTTGTTTGTTTGTTTTTAATTGAGATATAATTGACATACTATAACACTTACCCTGTTAACATGTATACTTTTTTAAAGTCAGTGGTTCTTTTTTATTCACAAAATTATACAACCATCACCACTATATAATTCCAGAACATTTTCATCACCATCTAGGAAGTTTTTAAACAAAATTCTGGTATGTGAGTTCTACTTTCAGAGATTCTGACTTAATTGGCTCAGACATCATTGTCTAAGTTCCTCAGGTGCTTCTTAAGTCCAGCCAGGGTTGAGAACCACAGTTCATGAGTTTGATTACAGATGTTCCAAGAGAGTTTGAAAAGTTAAGAACTAGTCAGAGGATTTTGTTTACCCTGGGAGGGATGTTGTCTCTACGGAGGAACTAGGACATATTCTCCTTATATCATACCTGTCTATCAAATTTGGTCAATCATAATACAGAGGAACCATTACCCTGATTTCTAGCTTTTAATACATGGACGCAGAGGTGGCATGCTGTTGAGTCTGGCTCCACTGCCGGGAGCATTTCCCTGCAAATCAAAGCTGAGTTTTGGAGACTGCAGGAGCCTCTGCAGAGCTCAATGGGACAATACAGCCCTCAGAGCAGAGCCGCTACTGAATTTTCCAGCATTGGCTTACTATTTTTAAGAATTCTACAGGCTCATGCCTGCAATCTCAGCATTTTGGAAGGCTGAGGTGGGCAGATCACCTGAGGCTAGGAGTTCGCGACCAGACCGGGCTGGTCACCCCGGTGAAACTCCATCTCTAATAAAAGTACAAAAATTAGCCGGGTGTGGCAGCGTGTGCCTGTAATCCCAGCTACTCAGGAGACTGAGGCAGGAGAATTGCTTGAACCTGGGAGGCGGAGGTTGCAGTGAGCCAAGATCACACCATTGCACTCCAGCCTGGGTGACAGAATTTGACTCCATCTCAAAAAAAAAAAAAAAAAAAAAAAAGAATTCCACTTCTTAGAAAGCATTGGATAGACATTGTTTCAGTATTGGCCTTTTGCTGATTAAGGCACAGAAGCAGGGTGCACTTGTTATTTGCCCAGTTTTTAAAAATTTTTATTTATTGTCTATTTATTTTATCTTTGTTACAGACAGAGTCTCTCTGTTGCCCAGGCTGGAGTGCAGTGGTGCAATCATAGTTCATTGTAACCTCGAACTCCTGGACCCAAGCAATCCTCTAGCCTCAGCCTCCTGAGGGAGGACTACACTTGTGTGCCACCATGCCTGGCTAAGTTTCACGATTTTTCTGTAGAGACAGGGTCTCACTATGTTGCCCAGGCTGGTCTCAAACTCGTGGCCTAAAGTGATCCTCCCACTTCAGTCTCCCAAATTGCTAGGGTTACAGGTATGATTTACCTGATTTCGAGTAAAACTTTCTGAGCTAGAGTTTCTTCATTTTGTAATGGTCCCTTCCTTCGAGAGATGCTCTAATTATTAAGGAAAATGGTGTATTAGACACACTCACCTATGTAGAGTGAATATAGTAAAAAGATCGTGAAATTTTGTGTGGAATGATCAGATTCAGTCCCTGGCTCTGGCCCTTTCTGCTAATAAGATTTTGGTAAATCATTGAGCATTTATAAACTGTTATCCCCTCATTTGTAAAGGAAAACTAATACCTGAGTCATCTACTTTATAATTTTTTGTGAAGATCAAATGTTACAGTTCACATGAAAATGGTTTATATACCATGACACCATGTAAATGGTTAGGCATTAGGTTATAACTGGATAGATAAAAATATGAAAGGACAGAAAGGACGCATGTTTTATAAATTATGTTGATTTCTTTTGATGTATAGACAGTTCAAACCTTAGGACCTCAGAGCAAAATGATACTTCCTCTTATGGATCATTTAAAAATAGCTTTTGCCTGAAATCTAGATAATAAAGCCTCATTTAAATTTTTTAGGGAAAAAGAGATCCTGGTTTGATATTCTTCAAGAAGTCACTTTTTTTAACCTTACCTGACCCTCTTCATCTTTTATTTTTTTTGGTCCTTACCTGTACAGCAGTGAGTGAATCATGCTTTTTGGTTCATAGCACTTCATTAGCCCATGCATGACCACTCCTTTTAATTTACTTTCCTCTTTCATCCACATCTCTGATCTTATTCCCCATGTTCTCACAAGTCTTCATTCTTATGTTTGCAATGTCAGTTCTTCCAAATTACCTTCTGTGCATTTGTTAATATGTATCTATCTGTATTTGTAAAAATGTTCTTTGGTATATGTGAATGGGGGAAGGAATTTACACAATTATTGTGTGCTATAAGTTTCATTTGTTTTATTTCACCCAGCAGTATGTTTTTGAGATCTAACCATGTTACTATATGGCAATCTAATTATTTTGACTACTGCATATTATTCCATCCTAGGCAAGTACCCTATTATACTTCCCTATTTCCCCTGTGAAAGACACGCATACCACCTCCAACTCACCGTACCAAAAACAATGCTGCAATGCACCTCCTTGTGTGTCTCCCTGTACATAGTTGTGCCAGGAGTAGAGTCTCTGAATCATTGGATACACGAATACATAGTACCATTAAATTCTGCAAAATTGGCTGGGCACAGTGGCTCACGCCTGTAATCCCAGCATTCTGGGAGGCCGAGGTGGGAGGATCACATGAGGTCAGGAGTTTGAGACCATCCTGGCCAATGTGATAAAACCCTATCTCTACCAAAAATACAAAAAATTTAGCCGGGTGTGGTGGCACACACCTGTAGTTCCAGCTACTTGGGAGGCTGAGGCAGAAGAATCGCTTGAACCTGGGAGGCAGACATTGCAGTGAGCCGAGATCGCACCATTGCACTCCAGCCTGGGCAACAAGAGCAAAACTCTGCCTCAAAAAAAAAAAAAAAAAAAAAAAAAATTCTGCAACATTGCAATCCAAAATGGATTATGTACCAGATTATGTTGCCCCCTGGTTTGCATGAGGGCTCCTATAGCTCTATATTCTTGCCAGCTGATGATATCTTTAACACTTGAATTTTGCCAATGTGAATAGTATCAAGTGATATATCTTGATAGTCTTAATTGGTATTTCTCTGATTATTAGTGAGACTGAGCATCTCATCAAACAGTTTTTCACCATTGGAGTTTCATGAATTGCCTATTCATACCTTTTGCCTGTTTGTTTTTCTACTGGGTTTCTGTCCTTTCCTTGAAGATTTTTCAGACTTCCTTAGATATTCTAGAAACTAATGTTCTATCTGTTATTTATGTGAAGATCTCCCAGTCTATGAGTCATTTATTAATGTTGTGTGTAATATTCCTTGTGCAATAGGAAACGAATTATTTTGATGTAGTCGAACTCAATCCTTACCTCTTTATGGATTATTCCTAGAGGGTTCCACTTAAAGACATACTTTTCTGCCCTGAGGCTTCAAAGGTTGCCCTGAAACTCTGTATAACTCTATGCGACTGTGTTTTGTAACTCTATTATTTTATATTTGTCATTTGTTCTTTCACCGGTAGTATATTGTTTTAACTAGTATAATTTGTCATAATATCTGTAGTGTTTCTTAGTGTCTACTAGGGCAGTTTTCTTATTTGCCCTTCTTTTTCAAAATTGTCTTAGTTGTTCTATATTAATTAATTAATTTACTGCTCCATATTAATTAGAGTCAGTTTATCCAGTTCCCTGCAAATATTCTGCTGGAATTTTTATTGAAGTGCATTGAATTTGTAGGTCAATTTGCAGAAGTCTACATCTTTACATTGTAAAACAATCACATCCGTTTATATGGTGTAACTTTCTATTCATTCAAATCTATCTTCAGTTGAATCTTAAAACTTCCCCTGTAAAGATTTTCATTAGGTTGTTTCCTAGGTAGTTCATAGCTTTGTATTATTGTAAATAGTGCTTTATTTTCTATTGTATTTTCTAAGTGGTTAATGCTAGTGTAAAAAATGTTATTTCTCTTTGGTTAATGATATTTTATTTCTCTACCTTGCTGATTTGAACTCTCATATTACTTTTAATAGTTTGTTGATTTGCTTGTGTTTTTAAGTAAATTATTATGTAAACTACAAATGATGGCAAATTTTCTCTTCCAAATTTTATTTATTTCAATGTGATTGCATTGACCAAACCTCCAGTACCATGTTCACCCAGTAGCATTTGAAGAAATTAGCTTTGTTTAATTCTAGACCCTATCATATCATGGTATGAAACCACATATCCTCTTGGTTAGGAATGTAGTAGTTTTTCCCATAAGATTTTCATCAGCCTGTGGTGGGAAAATGGGTGGGATTAGAATGCGGCAGGAAATGAAATGCAGGTATATGAAAAGTCTTTGATAACACAAATCTATGGATTCCTTGTAATAAAGCCAGGTAATTATGTTAAAAATGCATTTTGGGTTAACACTTGAGTGATTACTATAATCCAAATTAAATTTCCTCGCTTTTCTCACCCATTCTTTCCTATTCTAAAATGTACTCTAGAGCCTCTCTGCCCCCCTTTATTTAAAAAAAAAAGACACCGGGTTTTGCTATGTGCTCAGATTGGGATGCAGTGGCTATTTACAAGCACCATCCCCCTATTAATCAGCACTGGAGCTTTGGCCTGCTCCATTTCTGACCTGGGCTGGTTCACTCCTCCTTAGGCAACCCAGTGGTCCTCCACTCACAAGAGGTCACCATATTGATGCCATACTGAGTGCAGACACCCAATTGGCATAGCACACAAAAGCTCAGAACTCCTGGGCTCAAGCAATCATCCTACCTCAGCCTAAGCAGCCGATACTACATGCATGTGCCACCGCACCAGACCCTTCTGCCTTTAAACACACCCACCTCTTTCTTCATATGTGCTCACTGGTTTTCCTGTGTCTTCGTCTATCCCCTCCTTCTTTCTCACACTATCCTTTATTATGTAGCATAATGTAACTTGTCTCTCAGAGAAAACCCTCTCTGGAAAGGGGCACATAGAATATACAAATAGCAGGTGGGAGCAGAGAGAGGGCTGTGAATATTTCCATTGGCACATTGAAGGAAGATCATTACATATTCACGTAGAAATATTTGAAAACCTTACTTTCTTTGGCTCTATGTCTTTCTACCCTGCAAACCTAACCTCATGATATGTGCAATATGACATCTGCCTCCATCACTACTGTATCCTATTTGTGCAGTCCAATGTAACTCTATTTATTTATTTATTTTGGCAGCCATATCATGTTGCTGTACATTTTAAAATTATACTTGACTAAATTTCCAGTGTTACCCAGTTATTTGTATAATTAGTTTTTGGACCTAATTCAAAGATTTTACATTTGTTCTTCTTAAAATTCCATTTTTATACTCTAGCTTATGAAGAGTTTTAGAAACTAGTCTCTGTTATCCAACATACTATCCAGTCCTCCAATCATCTTGTCATCTGTAGCATTTGGTAGGAATGCCATCAGTGTGCTCATCCAAACCTTTGATAAATATGTCAAAAAGGACAGGCCCAGGAAAGAACCCTGAGGCACACAGCTATAAAATTCCCTTCAGGTTGACATGGAATTAGCATTCTTGGACATGACCCTTCAATTATTGATGAAGTCACCTGATTGTACTTGCATCCACTCCAAATTTCTGCATGTTATCCACAAGGATTTCATGAGAAACACTGTCAGATGCTTTGCTAAAAGGCTAATGCACTGTGTATGCAGCATTTCCTTGACTTACCTGAGTAGTAAACCCATGTATGGTTCAGTTCAGCTTCAATTTTAAATGAATTTCAATTTAAACTAGATTAAGCAAAAGAGATGATTTGTAAGTTCACCCAACTGTACATTCTATCCTCTAGAGCACTGGATCTCTCTGCCTCTACGCTCTACCACCCTTTGCATGAGTCCCATTCTCATGCAGCCTCTTCACTCTTAGAGCCAAGATGGCTACACCAGCTACAGACCTTCTTTCCCCAACTGTTCCTCTAACCTCTTAGAACTGAGTTACATTGTCCCTGACTAGATCATGAGCCATCTCTAAACCAAACTCAGAGATAATCCAAGTGGCTAGCCCTGGGTCACATGCCTGCCCTTGATGACGGAGCTGCACTCTGTTCTACTCAAATTATATAAACTCACAGATAAAAGCCTCACAGATACCAAAAGAAGAAGAATGAACAGATATTTTCCATATTCAAGAAAAATATTTTACCTCTCAGTGTAGGCTCCACAGTATCTTCTCAACATATTGTTTTTCTCAAGGATTATTCATATTATATATTTATATAACCAATTACCTTCTATATATTTACATACATATATCAACCATATATATGTATAGATATAGAATAATGTCTATATACACACATATATAAAATCTCTAGTTATTATGCAGTTGAAAGCATGCTATGCTTGGATAAACAAGGTATCACCAGAAGTTTATTTCTATAGGGCTGACTAATGAGTATTCTCCATTCTGCAGCTGGCCAACAGACTTCAAACCCACTCACCACAGAAATCTGGGCAAGACAGCCTGTCCACAGATGAGAGGTGGGGTATCATGTATGCATTCTGTGGTGAGCTGTTCTACTATGAAGTGATAATTTCCTGGTCCTGATTCATTTGGATGGCAATGGTAATACACAATCCAGAATATAGTGGTCTTAAAGCAACAGGAAATACCAGAGTTGAGAGATATAAGAACAAAAGTTATACTTTGGCTTCAATATAACTATCAGAATCTGGGGCTGAAAATTGCTTTTTGGATTCTCCAAATGCACTTAATGATGGTCAAATTGATTCATCACCAAGGCATTTTCCAAGGCCCCAATTCTATCTGTCCCAATCACATTCAAGTCCATGGAGAAAGAAGTTTCACTTTTTACCATGCAAAAATCTGGTAATGGGAAAATGCAGGGATGAAAGAGCTCTTAGGGAACACTTTGAGAGGATGCTTTCGAGGAGAAAATCTTGGGAACCTTTATCTCATGGGATTGATCAAGGATCATTTGTAGCCAAACTCAATGGCAAAGTGAGGACACTTCAGGTGTGACTGCCTGATGAGGTCACCATATTGATTCCCACTCTATCCTTAGCTTTCTCATCTCTGTACTGTCAGGTGTCCCAGAAGGAAAGCCAACAGCAACAAAGACAGGACCCCATGCTCCCCTGTGACCACCCCACCAACAATACAATATGACCTTGGCCTGAGTTATATATACCTCTGTTGGTACATAATACCTCATAGTGGTTTGTGTCTGCCTCTTTCCTGTTCTTATTTTACATGGTGTCCTGTCTTTTGTGTTAGGTGAACTTGATGCTGTATCAGAGTCAACATCTTCCTGGGCAGCGACAGAATCACCATATCTGACACTGAAAGGTAGATAGGTAGGCAGCAGAGGAAAAAATAAGAGGATTATCAGTGTCACAAATAAATTGAGCTTGGTCTGAATGTACTAGATGTAAAAATGAATGCAAAAATCTGTTGGGATTTTTGTTAATATGTAATGCTTATTAGCACGTGAGGTATTATTCTCAGAGAAAGTAGGGAAAAAAGTGGGTATTTCAGGAACCTAACAAAAAGGTCCAATAAGCCACCTTTTCTTGACCAAGTAGCGCTAAGCCACATAGCCGTGGGAGTATTAGGGCATTTTGGTACTTTCCAGACTGATCAATAACATTAAATGCTGCACTTAAGTCTAACAAAATGAAACTAGCAAGAACATATCAATGAACACAAAGAACCTGATCATTATCACTCCTAGAATGTATAGAACAACAACTAAAGTGTAATTTAGCTAAGGGTCTCACCATTAGAAAATAGAGCAGTGTCTTAATTTTCTTTCCCATTTTCACAGTAAGAAAGTCAATCCAGTGCTCCAGGCACTAGTACATTAAATATTGATATAAAGTCACCATATAGTAGGTTTTCCTTCTAAGAAACTGATAAATTCTTAATGAAGAGTAGGGAGACAGAGCCCAATATGAATGGGTAATTCATTCAAATACAGTTGACTTTTGTCTTTAGAGTTGTTCCTTTTCCATATTACTCAAGGAATGATTTTCCTCTGGATTTAATTTTTCTGACACAAAAACATATATATACCTAATAAATATTTCTAGATTATAAATGAACATTCTTGGAAAACTTTCATTTGGCATAAATAAAAATGAACAAAATCGAGTAGGCAGCTAGTTGACTTAAAGCCTGTATTTTATGAGAGGCCAAACAATCAATAGCACCTACTTAGAAAAAGAAAAAATAAAAGCCGGTTGGATATGTGGCTTCTTCTGCTGCTGCTTTCTGAACCTTTGAGGCTGCAAAATTCTCTATGCTGTAGATATGTGGAAGAAATGGAGACTATAGCGCTCTGAAGCTAAAATGGCTTTGAGATGTACATCTGCATTGGGGCTGCACAGAACCATCTAGATATATAGTTGTCGGTTCAAGGGTTCAGCTCCATTCACTTCAGCTCAACAAGTTTCCGTTAAGCACTTAGGTAGACATGTATAATAAGAAAGCTAGAAATAGAAAAGGCACAGAAGACATGATTCCAGTCCTCAGGATGTGTGTCACCTGGAAGACATTCAAAGCACACATACATGAACTAAATAGCCAAGATTAATGCGTGATGACAATATTTATCAAGCTATATGCAGAGATGCTAAGTGGAGGAAGTTAATTAAGGAAGACTTTTCGGAGTTTTGAGTTGAAATTTAAAGAAAATGACAAGGCTATCTTTTGGCCTCAACTAGCATGCACCCACATGTGATATCACAGAAAGCGTGTCTCAATTCAAATATGCAATAGGAGGGCTCTTTGGATTTAAAAGATCACTAGGGAATGCTCTTTGTAACTTAGAAAAGATATATTTCCTGGAACTGAGTATGTATTTTTCTAAAGATCCCAGCAGAGCTCTGCTCAGGGGATGGCCAGTGAGATGTTCCATACGATTTCCAGAGGACCTCTAACCAGGCAATTGGCACCTGGAGGGCAGCCCAGCCTGTCCAACAGAAACATCAATTGAATAAGATAACTCCCTTATATAAAAAAGATCACAGGGAATTAAATATATTGGTGCATTAGACAATCTAATAAAAATGGAAACATATACTGTATTTAAGAGAAGGAAAGCCAATGTCTTGAGAAATTCCAAACAGTATTCCACAACCCCAGTATTGAGGTTTGAATTAAACTAATCAAAATCAGTCAAGACAAGCAGCTAGATAAAATTATGTTTACTAAGATTTACAAGTATTCCTATTGATTAGTACCAGGCCTTCTGGATGTATCTGAATGAGAGACTCAGTCCATGTTGTGAAAAAAATGAATGAAGAGTCTTTAATTTACTTTTAAGACCATGGTTTTGGTATAATGAATACCTTTGTTTTTCAGCATTTCTTTTCTCCTATGTTCTCTCTTGCCTGATGGAAACAATGGCACTATATTTTAGTTGTATTTATCCATGTAATTTCGTACTTATTGTTGCACATGGGTAGATTCAGTACCTAAACCTCCCATTGGTTGACTTCCCAGTCTCGTATCATCACCAGGCTGTAGGGTGTGGCAGTTGAGAGTATGACTAAAGAGTCAGGCTGCTGTCTCCAAATCACCACCTTGTCATGCACTATTTGTGTTACCTTAGACAACTTACATAAAGTCTCTATGTCTGTGGTTCCTTATCTACAAAATGGAAGCAATAATAGACCACACATCATGCATGGTCTATTATTTGTAAACATTTACAGTGATAATGTAAGAAAAGCCAGGTACAGTGTCCGTAGTTGGCTCTCAAAAGTGTTTGTTAATTATTATCACTGAAATAAAAATAATCCTGTTAACTTCAATTAACATGGTTACAAAATGAACATTATTGTGCCACAGCTTGCAATTTCTTAATATTATCATTGAATACTTCCCTGCCTGATTGCCCTGGTTATGGTCAATTAACTCCACGTGGGCTTCCAAATTGTTCCAGATTCTGTCTGAGTCCTTTAGATGAGGGGTGATTTGATCCTCACCTGATTTATAAGGACCTACTCCAGGTTGACCTTCATTTTTGACATGACAAGAACTAGACCAGATCTGGAGGCAAGAAGTTAACTTTCACCAAACATTCATCCTGTGCTCTTCTTTTCTCCTATAGAATTTCCCATCTTCTAATTTTCATGCTTTTATTATTTATGGTTTACTATATGTTTCTCCCACTAAACTATAAGCCCCAGGGAAAGAATGATCTTTGTTTTATTCTTGGAAATATCCCAGTTGCCTGGAAGAGTTCCTGACACATAGTAGGAACTCAAGAAACATTTGTTGAAATGAATCAGCTTATGGAAATGAATTGAGTGCAATGAGCCTCACAAACATGTTGTCCTGCTTTGGACAATATTCATTCAACAAATATCAATTAATTAGGGCGACCATGCATATTTAACCATCAGAGAAGTCTCTTGCAGAGAATGCGATCCCCAAAGCATATGCAAAGTGGTCTCTAGTTGAGTATACACCAAGTGTACCTTATTTTGGGCTATTATAAAATACAGTACTGACAACTGATATGCTTGCTAACCAACTGGAGAGACAGGACAATTACAGAGAAAAGTATAACTGAAATACCAGACTCTATATATCCTGTGCCTCAAGAGTCATAATGAGAGTGAGGGCTGGCATTCAGTTGAAGGAGAATGGTAAAAGAAAGGTTTAAAGGCAAAAAAAAAAATGCAATGATGTGTTCAGAGATCTGTAAGACTATGGCAGAGGTTGTGAAGTACAGTGGAGAAGGTATTAATGGTAGAAAAGGAAGTGTTCACTGCAGGCATTGTCCCTTCCAAATATTGACCGCACAAAAACTAACATGGCCCCTGCACTCATGGAATTTAATCTATTGGGGGGTGACAGAAATTAATGAAATAACCTCTCAAGTAAATGTAAATTTACCTCTTCTTGGGAACATTTAACACAGGAACACATACTATTAAAAATGCACATAGGGTATTTGACCAAGATCAGGGAAAAGTAGGGAAAGTTTCCCTGAAGAAGAGAAAGGAGAGAATTTACCTATTTCTCTCACTATTATAATTTGAGGTCAGAAAATGTCCTATTTTACCTTTGTCTTTCCAGGCAGCATAATAGATATACAGTATCTTAATCCATTTGTGCTACTATAATAAAATATCACAGACTGTGTAATTTATAAAGAGCGTATTTCTTACAGTTCTAGAGGCTGGGAAGTCCAAGATCAAGGCACTGCATTTGCTGTCTGGGGAGAGACTTCTTGCAACATCCTCACATGCCAGAAGACAGAAGCGCAAGCTAGCCGAATGCTGTGTGAAACCTCTTTCATAAGGCTCTTAATCTGTTTCATGAGGGAGGAGCACCGAAGAACGAATCACCTCTTAAAAGCCTCACCTCTTAATACTATCACATTGGCAACATCTGAATTTTGGAGGGCACATATTCAAACCATAACACACAGTGTATTTTCAATGAGTGACTAAATGAAGGGGTGCAGATTATGGGGGGTTATTGGATTTTGAGTAGAGGATATGAATCTTAGTCCAAATTAGATCCCACTCTGAGCGTACTTCTGCTAAGCCTGGTGGAAAAGTCCATTTTAGTTACTATTTTGCTGTCTGTCATTCCAAAATACACTAGAATCTGGAAAACATGTCTGAATCTCAGAAAAAAAAAAGGATCAGATCTCTATTGCCTATTCCAGTGTGAAGATGCTGACCATTCTTATTTACTGTGCTCATTGAAGTCCTTCACAGCCCCTTAAAGTCCTGTGACTCTCTTGCTGGTTTTTTTTTTTTTTTTTTTTTTTTTTTAAACAGTGGCATCTGGGAATCTTTGCTAAGAATGTGAATATGGTCCCATCTCTTGGGTAGACCCCAAAGCCATTGCTTCTGAAGTCTTACCTGCCTTTGGGGGCATTTCCGTGGAGACATACTGTATTCCCTATCTTTTTTCTGAATCTGTAGCAATCACCCTTTCTCACCTCTAACTACCTTCAAAGACATTAGCACTATCTTCAAAAAACTAGATCACCTTTGAGAAATGGGATAGGAGATATTAATAATAGAGGGGTAGGGGTAGGGGTAGGGTTTGAGTATCCCCTATTATTTAATATCTCAAGAGTCTTCCTGCCACACCTAGATGAGAAGCTTAGAATTCTTCTTTTAGACAATTATTTTTTCAAATGTATAAATGATTCTCTAACTTAAGGGGACAAGATGGACTGTAGGGGGGCAGGTGGGGAAGGCATTATTGGGAAACCAATGAGAAACTTATGGCCATAATCTACATATGATGCAAAAAGATTCTGGATCTTATTGGTGGCAGTGGATATGGGAAGCAGAACAGACATTAGAGGCATATAGAAAAGACTTTAGTAACTTTGGGATGCAGATCATGTGAGAAGGAAGATTTAAAGTCTCAGTGAGTAGAAAAAGTTGACTTGGAGGGAAACAGGGAGCATGACATGAACATGTTAGCAAGACAGTCATTGATGTAGAGATGTTCAACTAGATGATGAGGTTGTGAGGTTGATCCTCTGGGAGAAAGTTACATGCTAGAGAACATTTTGGAAATCACTGGTAACAGGTGATGATTGAAAAAGTGAAGATGAATGAGAACTCTGAAGGAGAATGTTAGAGAAAAAACCAAGACAAGGTTGGACCTTGGAGTTTGGTGGAGTTTGGACACAGGCAGTTAAAATCCAGAAGCCTGTCTCATGAAGAAGAAAATCTCCCTACAGCACTGACACTGAAGCCTAGGGTCAAGCCGGGCTGACCTCTGTGAAACTAAAAGCCGTAGAGAGGACAGAAAGAATGAGAATGGCCAACTTCCTAAAATTAATTTAGGAAACAAATATTAAAAAGCTGTTAGAGTAGGCTACTAGAACCTTTGTGGGTTCTAGTTTGGTGGGAAGAAAAATCAGAGTTCAGGAAAAAAATAGGTGGTGAGGAAAAAAAGGAAGGGCTTGAAGACCCATTCTTTTAGAAATCTTGCAGGGAAGAGATGATGAGAAATATGATGATAACTAGAGGGTGTTACAGAATAAAATAAGAAATTGTTTTCTCTTTCCCAGTACCTCAAGAAAATGTCTTTTCCAAGGGAGCAGAAGTATCAGATTTATACTCTTAAAGGAAATAACCAGATTTCTATAACATTTTGCCATTTGTAGGTAGTCATACTGAAAGTCGTTCATCTAAATTACTTGGCCCAGGGTCTACCGTGACTCAGTAAATGATTAAATGTCCATTTTTGTGGCCTTATGAAAAGACATTCACCATCACAGCACAGTCAGCAATGATAATGGATTCTTTATTTCTCTGTTGCCATCATGCTTACTAAAGCTGACCACTCCTGCCCAGTGGCTGTCAGTTCTGCTGCAGAGGATACAAGAAAGAGAGAGAGAGAAGTTGGAAAAGAAATATATACTCCAGTCCCACACAGAGATCTAAAGGGTTGGATTTAGATGTGTGCTCTTTTCAGAATTTGGATTAGGAATAAGCAGAATGGAGCCTTGAGAATAGTGCCTCTGGCACCATGACTCACTATTGAGGATTTCATTAGGAGGGGAAGTACATATCCTTCAGTCAGTCATCAGGAAATTATGACTGCCTGCTTATTCCACCAAATCCTGCAGAAGTTAGCTGGAGAGGGTAAGAGTCTGGGGGTGGAAACTTTGCACTGCAATGCTTTCCTTGCCTTAATCCAATCTTTTCCATTTCAAGTCATGAAAATACATATTTTTTAGATGGATTGAGAGACACACATACAGATATATATATATCTTTTCATAAACATTTACCTGTCAATGTAACTTAGGGTGCCTTTAAATAAAAATCTCGACTGAATTAACCTAAAATGAAATGTTCTGTATACAAGTCCCCAAAAGAAGATGAACCCTAAGAAGGACTACCTAAATTCATTCCAGAGAAAATGGGGAATAAATGAGCATACCAGGTAGAGTTAGAGAGTTATTTTGATGAACTGATTTCTATATAATATGAAGGAAGATTACAGCTCATAGGGTTCTATATTTTAAAACAAATCATTGCATAGAAGCAGAGGAAATAGAACCAAGAATTTTGTTCTCATGTCAGGTTAACACTTTCCTCCCTTTACAGAATTCAAAATTGCAGAAGGAAAACACAATTTAGGCAGTCCGTCACTCATTCAACCAGAAGGCATTGGGGGCCTCTCATGAGCCAGGCACAGTGTTAGGCTCTAGGACAAGATGGTGAATAGAAAGATCTTTCTCACTTGCATGCAGCTGAGAGGTTAGTGGAGGTAGGGGGAGAGAAGTAAACAAATAATGGCGCTGATGAATGTATAATTACAAACTGAGATAAGTGCTTTAACAGAAAAGAATGGAGACTTCTGAGAAGCAACAACAAAGGATTCCAAGTCGGGGGCATAGACCTGGGAAGGCTTCCTGGAGAATGGGATATCTGAGCTTAGATCTAAAGAACAAGATTGAGTAAAAGCTAACCAAGAAGCGGGTGGGTGGCGGGAGGAGCATCCCAGATCCTGAGAAGAGCTTGCACAAGGGTGAATCCCACCCCTACTCCCAATCTCCACAGGGGCCAAGCCCGGCAGCTCCTTGTTAAAGATTTGGTCTTTATTCCAAGATCAGTGGGAAGCCATTCAAGGGTTTTAAGCAGGTTGGTGACATGATCAGATTTGTGTTTTGAAAAGAGCACCCTGGCTGCTATGTTGAAAACAAATTGGAAAGACATTGTTTAAAAGCCAATTGTCGCACTAAGTAAATGCGAAGGCCTGCAGCTGTCACAATCACTATCTTGTGGTCACCTGACCCCAGTCATATTTTTCTCTGCCCCTGAGGACATTTGGAAGCTATTTGCAGTGAAGAATTAAGAATTTCTTGATTCCAGATTATTATATGTCAACCTTTGAGCTAGAGACACAATGTCTTTCTGTCTGCTCAAAATTTTGATTGGCACAACTAATCGCTGTTCCTGTCGGTGACAGTCCAAACAAGGCCTAACAAGCACACGTCTGCATTTCAGAGTCAGGGAGAGCAGCAGATTCCTCCTCTGCTCCTTCCTTCTTTGTGTTGTACTTACTCATCACTCTTCTACATTCCCTATCTGCACTTTGACTCTCCATGCTTCTCACCCCTGTCTCTAACTTCCCTGGTTTCCCATCAAACCTAGACTCCCAGTCAGTTATTTGAACAGAGCTGTTGCTGCAGTGCCAGACTGAGGAGGACAGGGAGAGGAACTGGCAAGAACCAGGCAGGATCCAGCCATCTCTGACTAGCTTGTAACCTTGTCTTGGAAAGGACTGATTGCAAAGGCCTATGTATCAAATCTCAACTAACCAGGACTAAAATCATGCGTATTGCCCTCATCTCAGAACCCTGAGTCCCCATTGTCACGTTAGGAGTAGTCCTGGAGCCCAAGCAGGGCTAAGATGGAGTAGAGGGCTGGCCATCTTAGCTGGAGTATGAGGTAGAATATGGGGACAGGGAGTTAGGTAGGTCCTGATGACTCCAGCCTGGGAAACCCACCTCTCGCTATATGTATACCTGCCTCCAAGTTGCAAAACATTGCTGTAGAAACTAATGTGCTCTTAGATGGCAACCAAAATGTGCCCTCTGCCATGTTTAAAGCTCTCTTCACCATTCAAGGCAAGTGGCCATCACCAGGTGTTAAAAATATGCCTTTAGCTGTTGTCTTCTTATATTGACTGCAAGCAGACCCCTCCCTTAACTTCCACTAACTTAAGCTAATTGCAGCCTCTGCAGCCACACAGAAGGCTAATCCTTTGTTGACAATAAAACCCTTTAGTACTTTAAGTGTGTCATTATGTCTCCTAGATTTTCTGCAGGCTGGAGCTCCTTATTTATTGGCATGGGTGCTTCTCTGCTGAGGCTTTCAGTGTGTTATCATACTGGCTGCACTTCTTTGGACCTGCCAAGAGCCTGAAAAATACCATTCTTAAGATATTTGCAATTGGTTGATTCAATAAGCTGATTAATCAACGTTATCAGTTTATCCATTGTTTTCAAACCAGTTCTGTTTCTACCTTTGTCCAAAGTTTGAAACAGACTCCGCAGCTTTTCTAATGTGGGAAATAAGAGTAGTCCTTTTGGACATTTAACAACTAATAACACTGTAACTCCAGTTTGGTCCATCCCAGTTTGCTCAAAATTCCAAATATATGTCCAGTTTAGGGCTTATCCTCTCCTGCCAAGATCTGACCCAGTCTCAGAAGCCTGGAGTTGGGGGACAGAATATGATTGCATATTTATTGTTTCATAGCTTTTTTCCTTTTCTCACTGGCTGCTGTTTCCCACCATTTAGTGCTGGGCTGAGGAAGAAGAGACTATGGGAACGTGGCCAACATGGTTAAATGTGCCTTCGAGGTATAATTTATACACAAAGCTGATTCTCCCTTTTACATGACACCATTATATGTTCTTTGAGGTGCTTTTCTGATGACATCTAAACCAGTTCTTCTGAAAGTATGGTCCATAAATTACACAATTATTATCACCTAGGAGCTTGTTAGAAATATACATTTTGGGATCCTACCTCAGTCCTAAGGAATCAGAATCTCTAGGAGGTGTGGCTCAGGAAACTTATTTAAACAAGTTCCCAGGGTAATTCAAATGTAGGCTAAAGTTTGAGAAGCATTGATTTAGATAGTAGTTTATCCTCTGGCTGGTCACTTACAAGACCTGGGTTTGGGGGCACATTGCACCTCTAGGCCTGTGTTTTCCTGTGAGCTGAGCCCACAGGTGAACTGCAGGACATGACAGCTTTTTCCCAGTTTCCTCCCAACATTATCCTTTCCTCTCTGCTGTACTTCTCAGAGGTCTCTGACCCCAGTTGTCCATCTTACACTTCTGGGATGAGGCAGGTGTTAAGTGTCTCTGCTCCAAACTCCAGGAGATAAGAACAAAGTTCTCAGGGAGTTCTAAGCCTCCCTCTCTTGATTTAAGGAGTGGAGAATGTTCCTCTTTTTTCTCTCCCATTGAAGTGAGTAATAGGCCCATGCAAACAAAACTGGATTTACTGTCCATTAACTGTTCCACAAAAGTTATCTAGCATTTCCATTTGGGATGTAGAAGGACTTGATACCTCTTGTAATATTCATGGCCTTTGGGGTCTGTTGCAAAAATCTGAAAAGCAGAAACGTCACATTTAACATCTTCTTAGACATGGCAACCAAAACGCAATCCAATAAGATGGCTCTTCTTTGTTGTACACACAAAGTGTGTATGCAGTCGAAGTTCACATTGACCACATCATATCACTGATATAAGAGATATACTGTCAATTCCCTTAAATTATTTTCCTTTATGCTCCTGTTGTCATGTCTGCCCAAATTGATTCTTAGCTGGGTCTTCATGTTACTTTTTACATAGATTTTTGCTTCTCTTTCATATTTACCATGGTTATGGCCCCCCTTGCCTCCTTGTGTGTGTACGTTGTGGAGCTCACAGAACTTTCCAGCATTGACTTTTCTAATATCCAGATTATCTGTGTTACACACATTCAGGTAAAATGATCACAGTTCCCATTATTGGCAACATTTTCCCCTTCTTGTTGATCAGAATTAAGAACAGATTACTAATTCCCTGGCCCATTCCTCTACATCTGAAAGACGAAATTATCATCAAAGCAAATGAAGAATTTATCAGATGTTTTGCTGTCATTACATCAAACATCCTGCAGATGCTTATTACACATCCATGCTATTTACCCTTCCTGGTTGGGCATTCACTGCTGCTTGGCGATTGATTTCTTAACCCTTTATTGCTCTGCATGAAGATTATGCCAAATCTTCTTCACTCCTATAAGTTCAGGCACCATTTGTTCCCCTCACCCCCTATAAATGATTCTACATCCACTGGAATAAAAGAATTGTCAGACAATATGATATCCCTGTACTTTCCTCCTCTCTACCTCAAAAATCTCTCTGTAATTTGACTCTGTTACTCTTTCCTCCAAGACCATGCCTCCATCTTTGTCATTTTTTTTCATCCCACTTGGGGCTGCCATTAAGTTTTCTCTTTAATCTGTCTCTCTGCATTAGCTATATAAGTCTCATATCCCAAAAACCAACCAACAAGAAAACATGCCATGACCATCATGTCCTTTTCCCATGTCCCACTTCTGTTGATCCACCTCTGCTCACTTTCCTCCATTCTTCTAATAAACTTTCTTCAATGCCAGTCAATGATCTAATCACAGATCCCAAGACCTTTTATTATTTTTTCATCCTTTTGGAACCCTGTGCTTTTTATGTTAAAATGTATATTCCTGACTCTCCCCTGGGCATGTGATAAGTACTCAATGTATTTCAATCCCCGTGATTATAGTTTCATGAATTTTAAAACTGACCTCCCTACTGCTAGTTTCTTTGTCTATTGTATACTCTATTGCTGGAATTACTTTCCTAATGAAAATTCAACCTTTGCTGAAAAATCTTAAATATTCTAACTCCAATATTTATTTCCAGCCTTACTATTTACTGTTTAATGGGTTTTGGTTTTGTTTTTGTTTGTTGACACACCAACCAGTGAGTGACACAAAAAGGAACCATTTCCTCTTCTCCAAGGGGTTTTCATTTCTTCAAGTATTGGATTATGCTACTTTTTCATTTAGAATTTCCTTCCTTCCAAGTTTTTTATGTCACAATAGTACTTATTCTTTAATATCCCTCACAAATGTTACCTTTCTTCAAAGCTTTGCCACATTCCTTTAAATGAGTGTGACTTCTTTCTTCTAAATTCCTATAGTCCATTGACATGACCTTATGCTATACATTCAAATACACAAGTGTGAATAATTACTAAATTTAGAGAGTGTAATATTTTTCCAGAATAACTACATCTTTCCAATACAAGATAAACAATGTAAACTACTCCACTTTTTGTCTTGCATTAGATTAGACAAAATACCATCTGAGAATTGGGAAAACTATAATTTTCTTTAGGTTTTTGCCTATAATTTGTAAAACAACAGAAAATATTCCTGTGGGCCTGTTTAAAATTTTTCCCAGATGCCATAATTTCAGTACTCTATGGTGATGCGTTCATGACACCCACTGAATATTCAGATGTTGAAAAATCTGGAGGATGGGAATTGGAATGATTAGCACTTTCAGAAATAGGCCCTTTGTGGAAGTAATTTAAAAGAGGGATGAGGAAGAGGAGCTGGAACTGGAATTATCTGACTTAGAAAAGAAGATGCAGGGGCAGAAAATATTAGCAATTAGCTTCTGAGTATCTTTAAAAAACTATTATATGAGTGACAGTGAGCAGCTGTTTCATGTTCCTACCTAGAGCAGGACAAATGCTTTTGGGCTATTGCAACAAAAAATCCAAAAAGGCATTAGGAAAAGTCTACAGACTCTAAAGTTGGTAAAATTGAGGTGTATGATAACAGGTTGTCAATGAAGGGAAAAAGACATCTTTCTGCACTGGGGGTCAGGGTTGTAGCCTGTATGGAAGAAAAGATGCTGTAGATGAGGTTTATTCAAGGTTTTTATCTATTCCAATGAGATCCTATATGTAGGGAAAGAAGTGATTCATTCTATCACATAGTATTGTGAGAGCTTTTTCAGAAAATGTAAGTCAGTAATCTAATCTACACCCAAAGAAGAAAGGAAGGTTCTGAGAATATGGCATTGTGAGTGGATAGATGCACAGTTTGAAACCAGACAGTTTGGTTGCTTCTCCAGATCATCACATCCTAGCTTTGTGACCCTGGAAAGATTTTAAACTGCTCTAAGAATGAGTTTTCTCCCCTGCAAACTGGCGATAATAGAGATGTGAGTAGTCACAGAGATGATACTCGATAAACGTCAACTTTTATTATTTTATTAAACATGTAGCACCTTCCAGGCACTATGTTAGGCATTTTCCCAATCATTATTTCCTTCACAGAGGAGTCATCCAAGCCTCCTATAAAATAGGATGATATGATGACTTTTCACCAGAGTTACATTCTTTAATTAAAAATGAAAGCCCTAGGTATCAAAGACCAGCCTGCTGAGTTCCCTTACCTTTCCCAACCATGAGACATTTCCCTGATGTCTGCAGCATGTCTTTGACGTCTGGGACAGAAGACCAATTTGCCTCCACCCCCACGTAGCTCCACCTGTCACCATTATTATGTGATCTTTATCAAATTAAACTGAGAATATACTAACTTTTTTTCATTATGCTTCTAACCAAAGCTATCAAGCTCACAAATATGTTTAGTAAAATGAATTGATACAGGCAAGAAAATCCTGGTATTTAATTTCACATCTTCAAGACAATATTTGTATTGACTAATATATTCATGTTTAATTTGAGCTATAATGTATTTCTCACCACCTGATGAACTTGTGATAGAGGGTCTGTTTATAGCCAGTGGTTAATACAGAGTGTATTTTCCTCTGGGTCATTGCCTCTTTCTTCTACCATTTACCTTCAGAAAAAAAAAAAAAAAAAAAAAAAAAAAAAAAAAACATTTTCTCAAGGATCTCAGGGTCTGAATCCTTTACTCTTCTCTGTTTATATCAAGTAAAGAAATCATCATTCTGATCTTGGCAGTAGTTATTGTATATCAACATAGGCACCTGGTAAGGTTTCAATTCCCTTTTTTAGAGTCAGTTTAAAAGTGCAGGATGCTAAAGTTACCTATGTAGTTGTATCAGAGTTTATGTGTGTGTGTGCGTGTGCGCGCGTGTGCACACACGTGTGTGTCCTTTTTAAAGAAAAGTTTGTATTCCCAGGAGCAAGGATAATGAGGCATATGCTCTATTCCTAGCAAAACAACAAGTTCAGTACCAAGTGTTAGATATAGCTTAATGTAAAATATATTAATAACTTTCCCTATGCTAATAGCAAGATTTAAAAATCCAAACCATAGGGTTGAATTTATATGGCTAAATCAGAAAGAGCCATCATAATTGGAATTTCAGCAACATGTTTGGATGATAGAAATCAGTGGGGCAGGACAATCTTTACTTTGAGTTATACATAAAGGTATCTTAGGACTTGAATAAGACATGCATTGTGTATAAAGAAATCCTGAGACACTATGAAAATAGTTAACCACTGTGAAGAGAAAAAGAGAAGGTTAAATTACATTGGCTATAAAACCACATGTAATACAAAAACCCAGTGAACCAACTTTGTTTTCCAGATGTGTTCAGAACTGCATAATTGCAGAATTTTGAGAAGTATATGAAGATGATTTCAGGATGTGCAATGATAAAGTTTTAAATGATCCTAGAATGGACAAAGGAAGTACTATTGCATTAGATTCAGTATAGCATTCTTTTATAGAAGATGTTTAAAACATCAACGTTTGGAGGAAGAAAGACTTGGGTTTAAGCCCCAGCACCACCACTTCCTCTCTATTGGACTGTGGGAAAGTCCTTCAATACTAAGTTTAATTTCTTCATCTGCAAAGTGAGGACAATAACAAGGCCAATCACATGGGGATGTGAGGATTTTGATGACATAAAATAAAGTCCTTAGCATAGGATCAGGGGAATAGAATAAGTGCTCAATAAATGTCAGCTACAGTGTTGATAATTCTGAGGGAGGAGGTGATGTAGAGGAGGAGGAAGAGAACAAAGAAGAAAAAACATCAGGTAGACTTTGCAACTATATTATTTGTAAAAAGCAACTCAATAGAGGAAACAATTGTCTGATGATAAAATGAGAAAATCTTCTCACTCCTTCCGAGGACAAAATATTTTATAGTGAAGCATTTAGGTGCATTTTTTTTTACTTGTCTTTGCAGAAAATTATTCACTGCAACATTAAAAGGTTGTATACCTTTTGTCAGAGTAAAAAAATGATCGTTTTAGCCAAGAATTAAGAACACATTTCAAATGAGCCATTTAAAAATAAATTCTGCGCTTGGCTAAAACCCTATATGGCTAAGAGTTTATTAAAAAGAACAGTTTATTCACTCTCTCTATTTTGCAGAGACAGTGGAGATGGAATGTGACACACCAAAAATTGAGGCTGGATAGGAGGCTTTTTGTTTGAAACTGGTGAGCTGACTCTAACATTTATATGAAAGGGCAAAAGACCTTGAACAGTCAAACAATCTTGAAAAAGAAAATCAAGCTTAGAAGACTTACACTACCTGATTTCAATATTCTATGATGTTACAGTAATCAAGACAGTATGGCACTGGCATAAAGATGACAGAACAATGGAACAGAACTAAGAGCAGCAGAATAGACCCAAACTTACCTGGTCATCTGATTTTTGACAAAAGTACCAAAGCAATCCAATAGGAAAAGAAAATTCTTATTGCATACAATACATTAAATATTAATAAATTGAATATTCACATAAAAAAGTGACCTGTGACCCCTACTGATGTGGTCTGACTGTGTCCCCACCCAAATATCATCTTGAATTGTAGTTCCCATAATCCCCCACATGTCATGGGAGGAACCTGGTGGGAGGTAATTGAACCATGAGGGTGGTTACCCCCATGCTGCTGTCCTTGTGACAGTGAGTGAGTTCTCATGAGATCTGGTGGTTTTATAAAGGGCTTTCCTCCCTTTTGCTCAGCACTTCTCCTTCCTGACATCTCCTTCCTGCCACCATGTGAAAAAGGAATTTTGAGAAGTATATGAAGATGATTGTGTTTTATTATTTTTAAATGGCACATTTGAAATGTGTTCTTAATTCTTGGCTAAAAGTATCATTTTTTTACTCTGACAAAAGGTATACAACCTTTTAATTTTGCAATGAATAATTTTCTGCAAAGACAAGTAAAAAATTTGCTTCCCCCTTCCACCATGATTACAAGTTTTTTGAGCCCTCCCCAGCCACATGGAACTGTGAGTCAATTAAACCTCTTTCCTTTATAAATTACCAAACTCAGGCAATCCTTTATAGTAGTTTGAGAATGAACTAAAACAGTGAATCGGTACTGAGGGTAGGGTGATGCTATAAAGATAACCAAAAAGGTACCAGACAGAGGTTGGAACAGTGTGAAGGGATCAGAAGAAGACAGAAAAAGTGGTAAAGTTTGGAACTTCCTAGAGAGTTGGAGGGCTCAGAGGACAGGAATACACAGGACAATTTGGAACTTCCTAGAGACTTGTTGAATGGCTTTGACCAAAATGCTGATAGTGATTTGGACAATGAAGTCGAGGCTGACGTGGTCTCAGATAGAGATGAAGAACCTGTTGGGAACTAGAATAAAGTGATTCTTACTATGTTTTAGAAAAGAGACTGGCAGCATTTTGCCCCTGCTCTAGAGATCTGTGGAACTTTGAACTTGAGAGAGATGATTTAGGGTATCTGGTAGAAGAAATTTCTAAGCAGCAAAGCATTCAAGAGGAAGCAGAGCACAAATGTTTGGAAAATTTGCAGCCTGACAATGAAATAGAAAAGAAAAATCCACTTTCCAGGGAGAAATTCAAGCCTGCTGCAGAAATTTGCACAAGTAAATGAGGAGTTAAATGTTAATCACCAACACAATGGGGAAAATGTTTCCAGAGTATGTCAGAGAACTTCACAGCAGCCCCTCCCATCACAGGCCTGGAGGCCTAGGAGAAAAAAAGTGGTTTCCTGGACTGGGCCCAGAGCCCTACTACTGTGTGCAGCCTAGGGACTTGGTGCCCTGTATGCTAGCCACTCCAACCATGGCTAAAAGGGGCCAAGATACAACTCAGGCTGAGACTTCAGAGGGAGCAAGCCCCAAGCTTTGGCAGCTTCCATGTGGCATTGAGCCTGTGGGTGCACAGAAGTCAAGAATTGAAGTTTGGGAACCTCCACCTAGACTGCAGAGGATGTATGGAAATGCCTGGATGTCTAGGCAGAAGTTTGCTGCAGAGGCAGAGACCTCATGCAGAACCTCTGCTAGGGCAGTGCAGAAGGGAAATGTGGGACTGGAGCTCCTACACAGAGTCCCCACAGGGCCACTGCCTGGTAGAGCTGAGCTGTGAGAAGACAGCCACTGTTCTCCAGACCTCAGAATGGTAAATCCATTGAGAGCTTGCCCCATGCACCTAGAAAAGTCTCAGACACTCAACACTCAATGCTAGCCTGCGAAGGAAGCTTGGAGGGGGGCTGTACCATGCAAAACTAGGGGTAGAGCTGCCCAAGTCCATGGAAGCCCACCTCTTGCATCAGTGTGACCTGAATGTGAGAAATGCATTCACAGGAGATAATTTTGGAGCTTTGAGGTTTGACTGCCCTGCTAGATTTCAGACTTGCATGGGGCCCCTTTCTTTTGGCCAATTTCTACCATTTGGAACAGGTCTATTTACCCAATGACTGTGGCCCCATAGTCTCTAGGAAGTAACTAACTTGCTTTTGATTTTACAGGTTCATAGAAGAAACTTGCCTTGTCTCAGATGAAACTTTTGATTTGGACTTTTGAGTTAATGTTGGAATGAGTTAAGACTTTGGGGGATTGTTGGAAGGGCATGCTTGTGTTTTAAAATGTGAGGACATGATATTTGGGAGGAGCCAGGAGCAAAATGATATGGTTAGGCTTTGTGTCCCCACCCAAATCTCATCTTGATTTGTAGTTCCCATAATCCCCACATGTCATAGAAGGGACCTGGTGAGAGGTAATTGAATCATGGGAGTGGCTACCACCATGCTGCTGTTCTCATTACAGTGAGTAAGTGAGTTTTCATGAGATCTGATGGTTTCATAAGGGGTTTTTCACCTTTTTTGCTCAGCACTTTCCCTTCCTGCCATCTCCTTCCTGCTATCATGTGAAGAAGGGTGTATTTGCTTCCCCTTCTGCTATGATTGTAAGTTTCCTGAGGCCTCCCAAGCCATGTGGAACTGTAAGTCAACTAAACCTCTTTCCTTTATAAATTACCCCATCTTGGGCAGTCCTTTATAGCAGCATGAGAGCAGACTAACACACCTACCTTACATTATACACATAAATTAATTTAGTATGAATAATAGACCAAAACAAAAAAGCTAAAACCATAGGCTTTCAGAAAAAAAAAACAACAACAAGAGAATATCTTTATGATTTGGGGATAAGCTAAGTTTCATTTAGGTACAACAAAGAAGCAGTAACCATCAAAGAAAAACATTGATAAATTAGACTTCATCAAATGAATGCTTCTCTCATCAAAAGACAGTGCTGACAAGATAAATAGGCAAACTGCAGACTGGGAGAAACTATTTGCAAAGCATACACATGACAAAAGACTCATATCCAGAATATAAAGAACTTCTACAACTCAGTAATATAAAGTCAAATAATTCCATCAATAAAGGAGGCAAAAATTTAAACAGACACTTTACAAAAGTAGATGTATGTATGGCCAATAACTACATGAAAAGATGCTTAACATCATTAGTCATCTGGGAAATAAAAATTAAAACCATAATGAAATAGCAATATGTATCCATAGGAAGGCTAAAATGAGAAAGACTTGGCAGCACCCAAAATTGGCAAGAATATGGAGTGATTAGAAGTCGCCAACATTATTGGTAGAGGCAAAAGAAATAGTACAACCTGGAGGATGTGCAAGCTACTTTATGACTCAAAAACGCTACTCCCAGGTATTTACCCAAGGAGAAATTGCAGTATGTGCTCACAAAACCTTGTACAATCATGTTCATAACAGCTTTATTCATAATACCTAAAAACCAGAAAGAATCTATTAATAACAAAAATAAACTGTGCTCTATTCATATAATGGAATATTACTCAGCAATAAAAGGGAAAAAAACCCGCCAATTACAGGAGCACTGATGAAACACGAAAACATAATGTTGAGTGAAGGAATCCTTACACACAGATTCCACTTAGAGTGGTTCTAAGACAGGCCAAACTAATTTATGGTGAAAATGTCAGAATAGTGGCTGGCTAAAGGGGACAGCAATTGATTGGAAAGGGGTATAAGGAAACTTCTTTGGAGTGTTAGTGACGATCTGTATCTGGATAGGGGTTTGAGTCACACAAATGTATATATTTGTCAAAGCTCAGCCAATGTTTACTTAAGATTTCTGCATTTCATTATAAGTAACTTTTACCTCAAATAAAAACAATCCTGTAAACAAATATTGAACCCTGGTAAATAATATGCATGCTGACATGTTTGGGGAGAAGTGTACTGGTGTTTAAAAGTGGTTTTGAAATACATCAAAAGATAAACTAGATCGATGGATGGATAAAGGGATGGATAGGTAGATTGTTGCGTGATAAAGCACATATAGGAAATTTTTAATTGCATTATCTAAATAAAGTGTCTGTAGGTGTTCGCTGTAAAATTATTTCAACTTTTCTGTGTGTTTGAGCATTTTACAACAAAATGCTAGAAAAAGAAGTTAAGGTTAAATGGGTAGCCAAAACCCTGATGAGTGAGTTTGGTCCTAACGTTGAGTATAGAATGGGGACTATGAAGGTTTTCAGCAGGGTATGCTATCATCAGATTTACACTCCAGAATGCCTGAAGTATACAGGGTGAATTGTAGGCATGAGTATAGGAACTAACTTCAGGCTTGAAAACCAGTAAGAAAAGATTTCAGTCATCTGCATGAGAGACTTAACAGGTTAAGATCTATAGAATCGCCATTGGTTGGTGATGGTTAGATATTGGGGAAGATGGTGAGGAAGGAGTCCAGGATGGTTTCCAGGTTTCCAGCCATGTTGACTGAGTAAATGGCAGTGACCACTTCTGAGAGGGAATAGAGGAGAAGCAGCAAATGAGAGACTGGGAGAGGGAAGGGTGAGATAAGATGTTTCATTCTGTATTAGACATGTTGAATATGAAGTTCATTGTAATTCACTGAGGTGAAGATGTACAGGTGGCATTAGCAATATGGGTCTAGAACTCAGAGAGGAGGTCTAGGTTGGTGTCATAGTCCATTTTGTGCTGCTATAATGGACTACCTAAGACTAGGCAATTTATAAAGAAGGAAATGTATTCTCTCACAGTTCTGGAAGTGGAGAAGCCCAAGATCAAGGTGCTGGCAGGATGGGGCCCAGTTTCTCTGCTTTCAAAATGGTGCCTTGAGTGCTGTGTCCTCCAAAAGACAGGAATGCCATGTCCTCACATATTAGAAGAGCAGAAGAGAGACAAGTAACTCCTGCAAGCTCTTTTATAGAATTATTACAGGGAATTAGCAGAGCTCTCATGACCTAAACACCTCCCAAAAGGTCCTGCCTCCCAACACTGTTGCATTGGGGATTAAGTTTCAACACATGAATTTTGAAGGGGGCAAATACATTCAAATCATAGAAGTTAGACATATGGATTTTAGAATTATCAGCTAAAAGATTGTAGTTGAAACCATGCTAATGGATGAGATCATCCAGGAAGAGAACACAAGTGAGACAGCCCTGAGGTTACCAACAAATTGGGGGATGACTGAGAAAGAAAAGAAACCCAAAGAGGCCTTTGATAAACAACTTAGAGCAATGTCTATAGTTCTGAAAAATATAAAGAATAAAATTTGTACAGAGGGTGTAACTAACTTTGTCAGGGATGTTGGTGTCAGGAAAGTTTTCACAAGGAAAATGGTACTTGAACAGGACTATATAGGGCAAGTAGGAGTTGTCCAGGCAAACAAGGGAGACAGAAGTAAGGGAGACAAAAGAAAGACAGAAAGAACAACATAAGAGGCTAGAAGTTCTAGGAGTGTTCAGGTAAGTTCAGGCTATGCCTTTTTGACACTAGGTTGGGGAATGTTGTGTAGCATTTTCACTCAATATGCATCCGTTGAAATATAGTCATGGGGTTGTGGAAGGGCAGCCTCTATAATTCTCCCTGATGTAAGCCACTAGTTCTGCACCAGAATCACCTGCAAGGCTTGTTAAACCACAGATTGCTGGGTCCCACCTCAGAGTTTCTGGCATAATAGGTGGACAGATGAGAGACTGAACTGGGTAAATCTGGGTAGGGCCTGAAAATTAGAATTTCTAATGAGATCCCAGATGATGTCAGTGCTGTGGGTCTGGGGCCCACACTTTGAGAACCACTAAGGATGCTGGGAAGAAGGGGTGCTGTACAATGCCCAGAGTCAGTTTCTCAGGGCAGGCCATTTTTACCAGAAGGTGCTAGTTACACTGTGGATAAGGCACAGTTCCCACAATATAGTTTACATCCTCTCACTTCTTTGGTACATAGAACCTTCTTAATTAAACTTCAACTTACAGAAGTCTTGGAGAATTTTTGAGGCTGAGGTCTCTTCAATAAAATAGGCTCATACTCATGCTGCATCTCAAGGATTCCTCTGTTCACACACCCTGGTGACATATAGGAAACAACTGCTGTGCTATTCTCTGCATCCTTGGCTGCCTCATAGGGACCGATAGCTGGATAAGATGTATCTAATATAATAGTTGTTGAATGTTTTGTACATTTTAAAGTACATTTACATCAATTCAGCATTTTAATTTCCTTATAAGCCAGCACTACTATTACTGATCAATAAAATAAGCAAAAGCAGAGGATGACGTATTATTTTCCACACAGTTCCTGGTCTGTGGTGACCCCAGTGACACCCTGACATCTCCTATAAAATGAGTAACAGGTTTCTATCACTTTATAAGGAGCTCCTTTTTATTCTCCTCCTTTTCCCCAAATCTTGGGATTGTGGGGGGTCTTGTGGATGTTTTTCATATCACATGGCATGGGAATAGTATAATTAACATGTCTGCAAGGTGAATGCCAAATAAGTGCCCTGAGTCTCTCTGAGTTTGGTGCAGGGAGGAGCTGGGCTTTCCCTGTGTGCACAAGAGGAATGCAGAAGGGATGAGTGAGGATCAAACTAGTCCACAGCAAGGAGGACATAGTATGAACTGTGGGGCCTCACGAAAAAGGGCATGTAAGAAGGTTACTTAGCTTGCTGATGGCAGATCATAATGCAAAAAGGTGTTTACACCAGCTAAGAAAGTTTAAATAGGGAGACTTACAAGCAACAGCAGAGACAGGACCAAACTAAAATTTACTTGCAAGATACTTCAGAGCTGTGAAAGGCATTCATTCAACTCAAACCGAGCCAGCAGAGAGATGAAGTTATCTAGTTTCAGGATATACAAAGAGAAACATCATCACTAAAATATGAGACTCCTATAGTCCATCCCATTCCTCTGTCAAACTAGGTTCAGTTTATGATAAAGACATTTACAAAGTAGGGTAGAGTAACTCAGAGGATCAAAAGGCCCAATCTCACACCATCTGTGATACTGAACCGTGGGAAGAGGCAATTCAGGGAGATGTGACATTCATCATTGAATATTTAAGAGTCTGTCATGTGAAAAAGAATTACACTTCTGTGGATATAAAGTAGGCTCTCTGGGTGGATGTTACAAGAAGTAGATTTCAGAGCAAGCAATATAAGAAGGAATTTTCCAGAAAGTAAAACAGCATGAGGAATAAGAGCATCAGGTTTAAAATAAGGCTGCTTGGGTTTGAATCCCAGTCCTGTTTGATCTTAAACAAATTATTTACCTTCTTGGTTCTTCAGTTTTCTAATCAGAAAAATGGCATTAAGAGTAGTATCTTCTAATTGTATCATAAGATTAAATGAACTAGACATTTTAAAATGGTTAGAACATCATCTGGCATGTGCTAAGCACACAGTAAATCCCAGCAGCTGTAGTTGTTATTATTATTGTTATTGATAGAGCTGGTGATGGAAGGACAGCCTTGATTGATGGTCTGTACCCTCTGAGGAGCTGTCCCAGCAGATGCCTGGAGACACCCGGCAGGAAGTCCTGGTGAGAGGAAGCAGGGCTAGCTCGCTGATGGCACCGGACTGATGGTTTTCAGCTGGTAGGCTGCACGCCACCCATGGGCTGGAGGAGCAGTACAGGTAGACACAGGATGTCAGAACAATTATATATTTATTCTCTGCCATCTTTATTTATAATGGCAACAGTATCATGACTACTTTTATGTTCTAGAGATACTCTTGTTTTAGCAAAAACACCAAAACTCACTCCCAAAAGGACTTCTGCAATTTTAATATCTTTAAACCTGTCCATAGATGATACATATTTTATATAAACTAATAAAAGTCAGAGTCAGCCTTGAGAAAAAGGAAGCGTTCTAAATCACGGTGAGGTCCAGGGATGCTCAATCTTCTTTGATCCAATACTTACTGAGTACTTCATATATGTCAGACACTGTGCTAGACACTGGGGATGTTTAGATTAACATTAATAAGCCATATCCCCTGCCTTCAATAAGTTTACAATTTAGTCATGTTGGTTGGACATAAAATACAAAAGGTTAAGCAGTACTAAGTTAGATGAACCTTAGCAAAGCCGTTCAACACTGAGTGAGAGTCCACAATTTTATCATTCTCGACATGGTGAGCAGCAGCAGCAACCCAGTGGACAAATTTCATACAGAGGAGAGACAAACAAACAAACACAAAAAGCCCCAGCAGCCTAGAATCAGCCTGGAGGTTGTATAAGCCTATGAGTTAAAGGCACTAAAGGTCACTACACTTTTGAAAAGTAAAGCACAAGGGCAAGAAAGAGCAATCCCTGTGTGATGAAGCCGAGAAATGACTTCTTCAGAGAGAAAACAGAAATTCTTTACTATAAAATAGCTTGTAGCAAATGAAAATCTACCTGGACATAATTATAGCCACTGAACTACCAAATTAAATTCAGATGGGATGGGGTAGATAAACAGAGGGTACACAAAATAAATTGTTGAAAACTACATATGGTAGTTCAGAAGCTGGATGAAAAACTCTGTCGCCAAAGATAGATTTCACAAAGAATTTGACACCAAGCGGAGAATTGAAGAGATGCAGTTTCAACAAAAGAAGTTTAAAGTAAAACAAACATTTCTCCTGCAATCATTTCTAGTACAACGTTGATGGAGAATAAAGTCTTCCAGGAAGTCGTTACACAGCACTGAAGACATGTAAGTGTTTCAAACCTCCAAAGCCAGATGGTATGCATCGTAAGATCCCGGAAGGACTCACATGTGAATTGCCATCAGACTGGTCAGGACGTGAAATACAGACTCACTGCCATGTTCTTAAGATCTGGCTCCACTGGCAATTTTTCCTTAAATAAAGGTTAGAGAATTGGGTCCCATCATCTATTAGTTCAGACAAATTATTTTGGGAAATTAGAAAGGTGTTCTGTCCTCAGGAGATGCAAGAAATTAAAAACCTCTGCGCCTCTTGAATTCTAAAACACTTGCTTCAAAGACTGATTGAATCAATATGCAGTTATAATCTTGATATATTCTCAATTGAGAAATAAAATCAATATTCAATTTAAATTGTTTTGGGGGAAGGACAATAAAATGGGGAGAAAATAACTAACATTACTTTCCGAAAGTAATTTATGTTTTTCTGGTTTTTTTCTAAATTTCCTATCATGCATATACATTGTGTCTATAGTCAGGAAAGTTGGTTGAAATAAATAACTGTAAGATACCAATATTAAAATGTTTCCTGAAATATTTACCTAAAAGAGTATAATTAATTGTGGTGATTTTACTCAAAAAGATCTAAGACAACTATGCATAGTAAGAATTAAGGCAACCACTCTTGGCTGGGACTCCAAACAGACACTGTAAGATGGAAGGTCCAGGCCGGGCGCAGTGGCTCACGCCTGTAATCCCAACACTTTGGGAGGCGGAGGAGGGTGGACCACAAGGTCAGGAGCTCAAGACTAGCCTGGCCAATATGGTGAAACCCCATCTCTATTAAAAATACAAAAATTAGCCAGGCGTGGTGCGGGCACCTGTACTCCCAGCTACTCAGGAGGCTGAAGAATCGCTTCAATCCAGGAGGCAGAGGTGGCAATGAGCCAAGATCAAGCTGCCGCACTCCAGCCTGGGCAACAGAGCAAGACTCTGTCTCAAAAAAAAAAAAAAAAAAAAGGAAGGTCCAATACATGGTATGAAATTGAACAGTCTTGCATTATGCTATTCTGCAACAGAGAAAAATTATTAGAGCCTTTACTGAGCTATTCAAACCCTCAGTGAAATCTGAGTAACTAGACATTTTTACCTAATTGTCCTAAGGAGAAAAAAGGGACACTGTATGAAATTAATTAGGAAAATGAGCAAAATATATGAATTAATATTTTTATCCTGTATAGAGCTAATGTATGGAATAGAGGGTCAAATATTATAATAGAAAAATAACAGAAGTATATATTTTATGATCATTAATTATATTTTTCCCATCAGCATAAAACATTATTCTATAAATCTCTCTTATAGGTAATCTGAAGCTATCAAAAGCGATAGCATATTAATTATCTACAAAAGAGTATTTCCCTTACTCAGTAATGTCACCTTGGAATGCATACCCATTGATTATTGCATTATATGGAGCCCATGGCCAATTTATTTTGGAATTATCAGCTATTGGCAACTAATTAAACAAGACACCTGGTGAGGGAGACCAAATATTTGACCATTCATGGGAGATGTTTGTCTTGTAATATTTTTCTTTAAGAGATGCTTTTGGCCCTCAGTCGGGAAGACCAGTGTATTTCCCAGGAACTGAAAGCTGTGTGTAAAATAACCTGTACTCAGCACGAGATAACATCTGTCTCCAGGTCGAAGAGAGGATATACTGTGTTGCAGGACACTGGTTCCTTTTTGTTCCCATTGGATTAAGATAAGGTCAGGCACTCGGCTTCAAGCAACTGCTGCACAAGTCACATATCCCAAAGTTTATCCATGGCCTAGTGTCAATCAGCAGTCTGGAGGGCAAAAACTCTTTCCACCTAACAATGATGCTTCATTTTCAACTCATAGCTGACATCCTCCTTAAAGGCTATTATCACATCAAAGACTCTCAACATTTAACCATAGGGGATGGGGTAAACACAATCATCGTCTTTACCAGGGGCAAGGACTACTAGGACTACCATTTTATTGTGCTCATAACCTTAGTATGTTGATTTTCTATTAATTTGCTGATCATGTAGGGACTTTAGGCTCAGTGTATATATTTAAAATTTGTAGAAATTGATTCTATAAAGACACAATATCCTGTGACTGCTTTAATAGAATTAAAATGCCTAAGCAGCCCTCCCCATACAATCTTCCTTTGTGTATCTGACTTCTGAAAACCACACTTTCTCTTTGTAGTGTTCAAGCAGTATCCTTGAGCTGGAAGCAAGAGTGAAGGTTAAATAAGAGAGGAAATCTTAAATAAATCAGATACATTTCATTTTGCACCAAGAATTTTTCTATCATACTTACCTCCATCAAAAATCTGCCTATCTTTACAGTTTACTTTTTACTTGGAGTAAAAATTAGAGTTTGCACATTATAAATAGAGGGGGGAAGATAATTTAGCACACTGTTTTATCACTGTCAACCCAGTGGTTTTCATAACCGAATTCCACATATTTCGAGCGTGTCATTATTGCCTGGCAGTGTTTATAGAGCAGAGTGGAGCAAGCCTGCCTCCACCAGAGGTCAGAGGAAGAAACAGAATGACCCAGGGAAGGACTCTCACAAACAGAGAGTGACCTGTTTGTGATTAAACCCCGAAAAAGATAAATTGAGTTAGGATAGTGGCCAGAGTGGAGGAAATAAGGTGCACACTTTGAGTTCAGTCATATTTCCTGAACATTTTAATCCCCCCCACCTACCCAGAGGACACCACGATTAATAGCTGCTCTTTTACATCAAGGCATAAACGCTCTTTCTTCAATGCAGTCATTAAAGCCGTAAGAAGGTGAGGATCCTGTTTAGTGATGCCGGGATGTACTTCTGTTCATTTCTTTGTACTTGGGGACAGAAAAAGGCAAGGGGGGTTTACTCTGGATTTCAACATATGTCAAAATCGAGGCAAAAATTTTCAGCAGCTGAAGTCAATCAGTTTCTGGAAAGTGCTAAGCAACCATACCAAGTGCTCCCAACTAACATTACCTCTGAATGTGCATGACCAGGCATATTTCAATATGCTCTGCCAGGTGGTGTTAGTAATGCGAGCAATATGCAGCTCACTTTACTTGCTGACTGGCTTAAAAAGAGAAAATTAAATACATTTCTCATAAGGATATTTTGTGGAATTTTTCCACATCATTAAATAAAATGTAGCCCTGGTTTAAAGGCATTTCCTGAGAGAAAACATTTCTTAACCTAAACTAACTGAACTATGTGAAACAGTCTGCCTGTATACACCATAATATCTTTTTTCCTGATTACATGTAATGGGTCTCCTATCATCCTGCAAGCTTACCCATATCACTGAATTGTTTCACAGCCATCCGAAAAAATTGACTGCAAACTTTTTAAAGCGGTTCTTGGGAAATGGGTGGTTATTCAATTTTCCCCTCACAGTTACAAAAGACTGGATGGTATCGCAGGTGACATTTCTGAAATAATTAAGAAAAATAATGACATGCTTTCTTCAGCTAGGTACATACTTCCTTCACAACTTCAACATAACAAGCTATAACATTGCTTCCTTATTGCTAGAGAAAGGAAGATAAACTCAAATATGACAGACAGAAAGTAGCAAATGTTATAAAGAAGTACAGAATCAAATTGAAAGCTTTCTTGTTTGCCATCGTAATGCATATTTTCACCTTCTTCCCAAGGAAGGGACGGTACATCCCCAGCGACAGCTTAAATCCATTCAGAGTTAGGTTTTCCAATGCCCATTTAATTATTTTAGAACTCCAGTGAGGTGAATTACCACTCCTGACTTCATGAGTTCATGTTTCCTGCCTAGGGACTGAGGTGCTGTACAAGGCTTATGTTTCTTTTTGGTTTTCCATTGGAATAGCCACATGAGGTGTTCTGATTTTTCAACACACTCCCTTGGCCTCTTTGTCTCAGTCAGAAATTTTCTATTAAAAAGAAAGGGGAAAAAATGCTCCTTACAGGAAGATACCAAATATCTTCTGTTCAGTCCCAGGAGCCCTCTAGCCAATTTGAAAGTCAACATCAGACAGAGAGGTAATGCTTTTTTGTTTTGTTTCAATCTGAACTCTCACAGTTTTTCAAATTGAATCAAGAAGCGAGAGTTTCAAACTAAGTGGTGAGCTAAAATAAAACTGGGAGACAACCGTTTTACAAGGTTGTATGGGAGAACGGCTGAGTACACCCTGACAGAAAAATAAAGGAGGGGTAACATTTCTACAAGAGGTTATGGCTACACGACGATCCACAAAGCAACGTGTAGGAAGAGAATGTACGCACTTCCTACACTCCTACACAGTATAATCCACATTGTTGTAATACGGCTTGGTGAAATATTTTAGCACTGGGGTTTTTGAAAGAACTCTGTGAGTGAGATGCCCTCTGAAATAAAAACAAAGTCAGGTTCCAAGAATCTTAGTGATTCTTGTTCCCATCTGGCAACACTGACACACGTGCATGAGTGTGCACGTGCACACACATACACAGTAGATGTGCCATTGAGACAAGGGTGCTGTGTCTAACGAGAAACATAGGACAATTTTCTCTTTGGGATGCTGGATCAAATTCCCATTCTCCTAACTAGGTTAGGACTTTGTCCCTGCTCTGGGCATTGCCTTGTGGCAGAGAATAACCTCCTGCTCTGTTCCTATTCCCTGAAAAAATAAAACTTTCAAGAAGAAAGAATGTCCTGTTGTTGGAGCAGAATTATTCCCCCAGCTTCTCAAAGAGGAGGTATTTTTTTTGCATCTGGGAAGAGATTGTGTCCAGAGGGGCTTCTTAGTTTTACAGCTGGGTCCACTCAAACCAGTCCAACAAGCCAGCATTACATAGAGGAGCCCAGCCAAACACAGGCACTTCAATCACGCTCAATTCACTTGGGTTCTGGTAAATGAAATGAAACCCCAAAGCTTGGCTTTTTATTTTTCTTAGGGCAAAGTCCATTTAGAATTGATATAATCACTTGCTATGGTTACATATGCCACATTTATTTTTAAATAGCTCTACATCCCAAGGGCTCCTGATTTCCATCCACACGACAGGTAGGAAGACCGCAGAAAAATAATTTTCAACATAGTTTACATTTTACTAGGGTCAAAAAAAAAGCACATCTGGAGACTCATGCCTTCGTTGGGAAGGAGGTGGGCAGCTTGGTAAATATGGCCAGCATTTTGTGTCCTGCAAAAGGGGGCCCGGCTGAGGGCATAGCTGGGGGATGAAATCCATGCCACAGTCTGCCGGCCAAGCCATGCATCCTGTCATGGGGTTTGCAAGTGCCTAGAGGAAGAGGTCTTTTTCCCTATTCTGTGTGACTATGTCATCCATTTGCAACCACTGCGCATGTGGGGCTGTATCCACAAGTCTCCTGATGTAACGGTGACTCTGATTAAGAGGTCTTCCATCTGCTCTTGAATCCAGGTGGAGGTGGATCTGTTGAAGAACGCTTATCTGCTGAGACACAGCTCAGGTGCCAGACTTTCCCAAAGCCCAGCTAAGTTGCCGAGAAATGTTAAGATACGAGCTCCCAAGTCTGTTTGTTCCTCTTCCTAGCTAAATAGTATTTTTTGCTTCTCCAAAGGCAGTTTTGTTTTTTGTTTTTTTGTTTTTTGTTTTTTTGCCTAGTATTACCTAACTTTCGTGCTTTCCTTTTCTCCCTTATCAGTCCCTCGCAGCCAGGGACTGGCTCCCACTCATCTTTGAATGCTAAACCTCATCCAACTGAGTCTTGCTAGTTAATGTTTTATCTAATTCAGAGATTGCAAACTGTGGTCTGCAGACTGATCTGGCTGGTCGTGTACTATCGTCCCAAAGACAGTTTAACAAATTGTGAATTGGGTTCTTTGTTTTGCATACACACTCATGTTTACAAATGAAGAGCTTCCATGTGCAAAATCTGCATTTCTACTTTCTTTGGAAAAATTGGATGTGCTGGCAATACTAGGCTTGCTTTCTCTCATGATAGCAATCAATCAGAGGAGGATAGCTGCTGCCTCTTTTTACCTGGTGTGTTCTTCTGGTCACAGAATCAACATCATGCCCTATTCCTTCTTGTGATCATCTACCTTGCTCCTCTAGGCATTTGATTTAATTGAATAGGAGTCCATTAGCATATATGATCCAATAATTTCCCTAATATTCAATTACTAGATCCCTTGCTGTAGCAGAGTTTGTCAACATTTTTTCTGCCTTATCATCCATGGTAGATGGCTTTCACATATGCAACCACTCCCAAGGGTGCTGTCAGGGTTATTCTAGCTGTAACGAGACTGTGAGATGGTTGCTATAGCCAGGAAACCTCTTCTTAGGAAAAGGAAAGCAAATACTTTGCAGGCTTCAGAGAAACTATTACCGGTAACAAATTTCTTGTGACATCTCACAACTGATCATGACACATATGCGGAGTGAATGCAGTTGAGAGCGGCTATTGTAGCTGAAAAAGGAAAAGCATAAATAAGTTTAGAGAATTGTGTTTATAAAGTATGACAGGAAAGAAGCATCAATAAGACCTCCAAGTGAATAATTTTAGGTCAGGGTAAATACTAGGTTTACTAACTTCAATTTGATTTTCTACGCCTATACAGGCATACCTCAGAGATATCGCGAGTTCAGTCCCAGACCACCAAAATAAAATGAATATCGCAATAAAGTGAGTCACACAAATTTTTTGGTTTCCCAGTGCAAATGAAAGTTACATTTACACTGCACTATACTCTGTTAAGTGTGCAATAGCATTATGTCTTTTAAAAATGCACATACCTTAATTTAAAGAATACTGCTAAAAAATACTAGTGATTATCTGAGCCTTTGGCAATTTGTAATATTTTTGTTACTGGAGAATCTTGCCTCAATATTGATGGCTGCTGATAGATCAGGGAGGTGGTTCCTGAAGGTTGGGGGTGACTGTGGCAATTTCTTAAAATAAGACAGCGATGAAGTTTGCCACATTGATTGACTCTTCTGTTCATTAAAGATTTCTCTGCAGCATGTGATGCCAATTGACAGCATTTTACCCACAGTAAAACTTCTTTCAAAATTGGACTCAATTATCTCAAACACTACCACTGCTTTATCAACTGTTTGTGTAATATTCTAAGTCCTTAGTTGTCCTTTCAACAATGTTTACAGCATCATCACCAGGAGTAGATTCCATCTCAGGAAAGCACTTTCTTTACTCATCTATAAGAAGCAACTCCTCATTTGTTGATATTTTATAATGAAATTGCAGCAATTCAGTCCCATCTTCAGGCTCCACTTCTAATTGTAGTTCTCTTGCTATTTCCACCACATCTGCAGTTACTTCCTCCATTGAAGTATTCAGCCGCTCGAAGTTATTCATGAGGGTTGGAATCAACTTCTAAATATTAATGTTACTATTTAGACTTTTCCCCTTGAATCACAAATACACTTATAGGCATCTAGAACGGTTAATCCTTTCCAGAGGTTTTCAATTTACTTTGCCCAGATCAAAGAAATCACCACCTATAGCAGCTATAGCCTTATCAAATGTATTTTTTAAACAATAAGACTCAAAAGTTGAAACTACTCCTTGATCCATGGGTACAGAATGAATGTTGTGTTAGCAGGCATGAAAATAACATTAATCTCTTTATATATCTTCATCAAAACTCTTGGGCTACTAGGTACATTTTCGATGAGCCACAATATTTTGAAAGGAATCTTTTTTCCGAGCAGTAGGTCTTACCAGTGGGCTTAAAATATTCAGTAAATTGCTATAAACAGGTATGCTGTCATCCAGGCTTTGTTATTCCATTTATAGAAAACAGGCAGAGTAGATTTAGCATTATTCTTAAGGGCCCTAGGATTTTTGTCTCTAAGAGACTTTTAAAGACCAATAGGTTCTCTCAGACATTCTTCTTGAATTTGCACTAGGATTAGCATCTTAGATTAATAATCTGTACCAAGAAACTCACCTGGAGATTCCTGGGACTCTTGGGCATGTTTCAAGAGAGGTGGGGGAGGTTGAGAGTTCAGCAGCAATAGAGAGGGAGAAGCAGTAGGTCTGGAGCAGGGGGTTACAAAACTAGATGAAGAATTGCCAGGGAGCCTGGGGGTGCTGGGTCCTGGGTGCTTGGTGCTGTTTTAGGGAAAAAGACCCAGGAGATGAGCTTTTGAAAAAGAAAAATGGAGTGGGGTGAAATCCACAGGGGTTGATTACTTCATAGGTTCTCCCCAAAGTTGGCTGTGTTACTGATTTTGAAATTCGCCAGTGTTACACCAGTTCACTTAAAGCATAGTTGATAGATTGCACTAGAAGCCAGCCTTCACCTGTGGGGCAAGTGCAACATCAGATGCTTGTCTGTGTTGCAGAGCGTGGTTTTTGTCTTGATCACCAATCTGTTTTTCAGGATTTTCAATACAATGACTGGCATTTTGCTTGAGAGTAATAGAGTCATCTTAGGGAAAATATTGAACATCTAATGTTTTTAAGAATTACATTTTTAACAGGCAATGTAAGTGGATCAAGTGGTTCATCTTTTTTGTACGCTGGATTATTTACAGGTTATGCTGAGAAAATTAACATATCAAGAATTAAGTATTTATTACTCTGGTTTCTTCAAAGTCAAAGTCGAATTTTGAAAGAAAAAAGGATTTCAGGGGCTTCTAAAAAATGTGGTATAGGTTAATGGTTTTAGTCAGAGCTCTTTAAAATGTCTTTACCACCTCTCAGAGGGACTTAAATTTCAGCTGTCTGAGCTTGACTAATTATTGAGGTAGAGTTAAAAGTTGTTCGGTGCTCAGAGAGGACAGGGGAAATAAAAGCAGTGAACCACAAAACTATGTCAGGAAAGTTTACTTTTCCTGGTCATTGAATTAACGAAGGAACAAGCCAGCTTCGGTCCGTCTCTGTCTTCGCATCACCCTGGGCCTCTCTGCTACAAAGGGGGAAATATTTGTCAGACCCAGACACTTTTGAACAACAGAATGCTCCTTTATTAGAATAAGAGGTTGGAAATTTCTAATTCTCACTTTCTATCCACTTGCTTGAAATGTGACAATTATGTTTCTGGGGTGTCCTTCAATAGATATAAGGATGAGAAGCCATGGGGCAGAGAACACAATGCCTGTCTTTTTTTCCTCTGTGGAAATGGAGGGTGAGCAGAGTGGCTTGCAGGTGGCCCTCTCTGCAGCTGAAAGGAATGCAAGAATTTTGAAAAAAGAGTACTACTTTTTTGTAATTGCAAAAAGAGAATGAGAAACAAATGCTAATAGTTGCAGCTAGAAAATATGTCTGGGAGAATGGTCTTTATCATCTGCTTTTGAAGTAGGGGCTGAGAAAAAGATGAAGTCAGGGAGAGAACCGAAAGGGCCGATCAGGCTCTATGGGCACCAAGACACAAGTGACGCCTGAGGGAGAAACTTTTCTATAAAGCCATTTCAAACTTGCTCAGTGATTTGGTAAGAGTAATTTACATGGTATTCTAAATGGTATATCCCTGTTTCATCTCCAGACAAGAATTCAAGTGATGTTTATAAAGATCCCAACCTCTGTTTAGGGATGTCTAAATACATTCTGGTAATTAGCTTAACTTTGATCCAATGCAGTTCTTTCTCTTAGTAACATAAATAAATCAGTGAAAAGTTCTGGAACACTCTCTCTTTTGAGATCTCTGCCTATTAATATAAAACTCAGTTATTTCTAGGAATGTGGTTAGCATTTGATGTTCACTTTTTAAAAATTTTGATGTCTAGTTGTCCTGTTAATAAATAATATTCAACATCTATTAATAAGAGTTCCAAGTGAAAAACTGTGTAATTAATGCAATGCCTATTTTTCCTCATAAAACAAAACATTAAAAATGTTCCGTATGAGAATATCCACACTTTGGCAGTATTCTCATTATAATCTGCATCCCGGTTTCTCACTTTCTTGTCAGAAATACTTGACCACACGGCAAAAGCAATAGAAGGGACAGTGTTCACCTTCCATACCAGTGAATGACTTATATTCAACATTTTGTGTGTGTCATTTTTATGCATTCCTCTATCTTAGAATCCAGAAAGAAAAGAGTTAGGTAGAATTACCATTTAGCTGAAAAGTATCACAGGCTAGTAAATATCAGACATACTGTCTACCTGCTCCAGTCCCCGTTTCCTGGCATTTCCTCAGTTGTGTTGTCTGAGAAATTGGCTGGCCTCAGATCAGACTCAGAGATATAAAAATAAGTATGATTCCTTTTATTATGAAGAGACATTTAATTATTTGATCTGAACATATATTATTAATGTACAACATAGTCTCGTAACAATAACTGATATCTTTTTGTAAAAAGATTTTGGAATGCTATTTCAATCTGTATAATCATGAATAAGAGGTTCCAGAACAGCATTCTCACATAAAATAGCACTAACCCAAAACTGATAAACATAATGTACTTTAACGGGGCTGGACATGATAGAGCCGTCAATGAAAGGAAGGCTCAAACAAGCCAATCTATTCTCATTCTGAAATTAGACATTTTAACGTAATTTTAAAATATAACTGTTTCTGAATTTAATAACCCATAAATATATAAAGAAAAAAATTTATTTGTATCTCACCACTTAGAGATCATCACTAACAACATTGTGAATGATTCCTTTTCAGACTTTTAATATGCACATAAAATGACACTTTTTGCAAAATTGAGATCCTGCTGTATACATAATATTGTAGCCTAACTTTTTTATTGAAAGTTAAATTTCTTCTCCCACGTCATCTTATGTTATTTAAAAATAAACATTAGCTTTTTGTAAATGAAAATTACATGTTGATGTGTTCAAAAAAAATCAATACACTGTGAAATGTGATGTGATGGAAAGGAATTCTGTCTTCTCTCATTGCAGACTTCAGTTTTATTTCCCGGGATTGAATAACCATGGCCAACAGTTTCTTATAGACACCAGTTTTCATTAAAGTCATATCATACTATTGCAGTGAGCGAAGCATCCCACAGAATTTTTGTGAATGAAAAAGGGAAAGTTCCCATGCTGTTCGTTTAAGAAAATCTGAAAGTTCATTGTTAATATGAACAGTATTGTTTATGTGATTGTGCAAGTGGACAACCAAGGATCTGTACAGGTAAATGCAAACAGCTCTTCAGAGTGTCACTACGGTCAAAGGAGTTAGAATAGCCAGTGACACTAGCCCCTAACAAAGACTGTAGCATCCATGAGAAAGGCAAGGTATTGTCATGTTTAATAGAGGATATTGCACTCCACAATTTTTCCCAGGTATGCTCTTGCATCTTGAAGGTTGCAAATTCAGGTGCCTATCTGGCCAGGAGAAGCAAGTGACTGAAGTGGGAAGCTGTGAGAAATGAATAGGGAATGGTGGGAACCATGGTGAACAGGAAAGAATGTGTAACATGGTGAGGGGAAGTTGCTACTCAGACTGGTACATTATGGAAATGCAGTCCAGTATTATCCTTCTGATTTGTTAAAAAGAGAAATAAAAGACCTAAATTTTTCTATGAATTTTGCCAATTTTTAGAGATTAGCTATTTATTTAAAAATTTAACAACCCTGAGCTGAAAAAACTTGTCTAGAGGCTGCCTTAGAGTATGATCTTATTTTCCTACCAAAAGGCCCCCTTGTCAAGGACAACAGTTTCTTTAACTTTTCCTGCAAGCCCTGGTCTCACTGAGCTCTGGAACATACCTCCCTCTACTTATCTCCTTCCCCGCAGGAAGCCTGTGTGACAGAGCTGGCTGGCACAGATGCTGACATTACATCACATCACAAGTTTCAGCATATCCAGAGCAAAGATGAGCAGGGGCTTGGAGCAGGGGTAGAATGAGGACAATCTCGCTCTTGCCATAGACAGGAAGTGGTGCTTTGACCTCCTCGTCCTGTTGCTGTGATAACGTGGTGGGTCTCCCAGGACTGCAGGGATGGACAGGACCCATCACTGCAGCCCCTACCCAGGAGCTTTTCAGGGCAATGCTTGTGTCTGTAACAGGAGAGCACTTAGGGTAGAAGTTATGGGTAAGAGATCTGAATATGGTACCATTGTCCTTTCTTAAAAATCCACTTAATGCGGTCTAAAACATTTTTCTCTGTTCTAAGATATTCTTTCTGTAATCCAGTCCAACTCCCTTTATTTGTGTTAACAGATTTGCCCTTGAGTGTCCCTGGGTGAGTTTACTTAGTTTCTTAAGAGGCAGAAAGAAAGCAGATTCAATTTTACATGAGTAGTGAAAGGCAAATACCATCAAGAAGCTCCAGGGGGCAATTGTAGATGTTTTTCACAAGGGGAATTTGAGACTGTGCTATGTAAAAATGACAAAAAGCTTGCTAGAAAGAGTCAACAAACCAGCTTAGAAGCTGATGTACCACAAAAATGATGGCCACTTGGCATGGTATGGGTGGGACTAAAGAGGGCTGGACCCCAGCGAGGACTGCAGGTCCTGTCTTTATGATGGAGCAGGCATCAGTTTACTCAAAAGACTTACAACGCATGTCTTTGCTATCCTCCTACATAAAGGGGTGCCCTATTATATGAATAGTAAAATATGGACTCAAACAAAGCTATAGATCTATTTTTCCTAGTTATTTGCATTTCAAATTAGTGAGATCTTTTTAAATATTAATATTCTTCGACTGGGTAACACCACTTACAGGAATTTATTCCAAGGAAACAATTCTAAACAATAGCAAAAAATGGAAAACAAGTTAAATATTCAATAATGATGAAACGGTTAAGTAAAGCACAGTTTATGATCTCAGTGAAATGTTTCAGAACCATTGCAATGATTATAAAGATTGTACAATAACAGAAAATACTTATGCTAAAATGTTGTCAGAAAAGCAAGACACAAATTTCCAAATAAGCATGATTATATATTATGCAAGCCAGCCAGCCAGCAAGTAAAAAATCTTTTGTATAGGAAATATAAGATTAGGGGAAAATTCACTGAAAAGTTAATAGTAGCTCTGTGTCTGGGTGATACCAGCTTTTTCCTTCTTTCCTTAATTTTCTGCATTTTCTTAAATGAGCATGTTTTACTTTTATAATGAAAAAAGTATAAATCCTTAAAATGAAACTTAAACATGTTTTAGAAAATGACAGCTAACACTAAAATGAAGCAGTCTCTTCAACAAAGTGCATTTCAGGTTGTCATGAACAAGCTTTTCTAAAGCAAAAAGGTTCATTTAGCTCCATAATGATCCAAAAGCACAGCTTCTGAGGAAGAAAAATACATTCAACTCTTCCCTTGAATAGCTTTGCCCACACTCTGCACAGAATCAAGTTAATCATTCCAGGGATGGTTTACAACCTAAAGATGAGATTTTATTATTTTTATCATAATCTCAGCTAAACCTTGTAAAAGTAGTCCAATCAGTCAGAAAATTAACTTTATTAAAATGTGATACATTATTAAGTCAGGGATTTCCATGGATGCAGATTCAGAAGGTTGAATGAATGTAATGCAAAGTGGAATTTCCTTTCATTTTGTACCCCCTCCCCTCACAAATCTTTGTCCTTCAATTCCATCAAGCAATCCTTTGTTCTAACTTTCTGGGCAGGAAGTATGGTGAGAACTGATCAACTTGCCTAACACCTCTCATGATTTTTGAATATGCACATGTTTGAATACATCAAACACATCTGCTTCAAGACAGTCCATGCTAAATATTCTCAACATGTGTAATTCATATACAACACGAGCTCTCTTCCTCTCTTCTCCTCTTTATGTAATAGCAGCTCACGATATACACACACTGTAGCTTTCCCAGCCTGATTTTTTAAATGAAGGAAAACAACTTTGCAACAAGAATGTGCAAAGCAGTATGCTGCTATGTCCAAATAACCATCAAAAGTAAATTAAACCGAGGGAAGAGGAAAGAAATTTAAGCCTGAGACTTCATTGTGTGATTTTCAAAGGATTTTCTGAGCTTTCTTTTCTCTATTATCACCTTACAAATAGCCTAACATAGGCCCATTGAGAAGAAGTGGATACAAATGTTTGTTTTTGTGGCTTTACTACCTTCTTCTGGACCTAATGGAGGAAGTTTTTAAAGAAGATATTTTGTTATTCTCAAACAGCTTTTGCTTATGTTTCTTTGTAGTAACAAAAAGACATAAAGTGAACACACAAAAATAACCATTACTATTGATGGCACCTTGACTTACTTTTTCACATTGTTTTCTTGGTGTCTGTGGTTCATGTTGCTAGAAAAAGGTACTGATGGGTTGACAACTATTTCCAAGACCCTTCCACAGGGATGTGTATGAATTAAATTTGTGTGTATATGTAACAAGTTTGACATAGGCCAACTTCATATTGCCTTTCCCCAGTCATTAGCATCTTTCCTTTCATTTGTCCAAATTAAATACTACGTGCTTTTTGTCTGCCCTCTTTCCCAATTCGCTTGGTTGCATCTAAAATGTCTTCAAATCTGCCATTGCTCATCCTTGAAGGAAGAGAATTACTGGTGTTGAACATCCATAACTAGGCTTCAAATTTGGTTCAGAAAGTAATCTGGTAGACATTATTATCTGTATTTGGGCTTCAAGTTACTTATATGAGGATGTTCAAAAAATAAGGATACTCATGTAGAGTTTAATTGAATAGAATTCCTAGGAAATTAAACGTCATTTACAGAAAAGCATATTCAGTTCCTACTCCCATAAGCAGCACTCAACAAGGGCTGGGTGGATGTTCTGCTGCCAAAAGTCCACAAGTCCTTTCCTTTCCTAGCTGGTTTTCAACTTATGAAGAGATCTGACCTTTACCCTATGGTTACTTACGTCCTTTAAAAGTCAGGAAAAATGAAATACTTTATTTAAAATGTCTTATAAAAGATGGCATATTCCTCAAAAGCTGGCTCCTGCCTCGCAGCTTCTCCCTTCCCCCATTTTCACTGGGATTTTAAACATGACTTTTGTTACCCAAGTCATGGTAGAATTTTATCTTCATTTCTCACAGATTCCTCTGACCAGACTGAAATTTTATTTTATCTTATTTTTGAGACAGGGTCTCTATCTGTCACCCAGGCTGGAGTGCAGTGGCTGGATCATGCCTCACCACAGCCTCGACCTCCCTGGGTTCAGGTGATCCTCCCACCTCAGCCTCCTGAGTAGCTGGGACCACAGGTGTGTGCCACCATGCCCAACTAATTTTTTGTATTTTTTGTAGAAACAGGATTTTGCCATGTTGCCCAGGCTGATGTTGAATATCTGGGCTCAAGTGATCCTACCACCTTGGCCTCCCAAAGTGCTGGGATTACAGGTGTGAACCACCGCACCCGGCATCCAAAAATTGTAAAATAGCAAGAGCTTGCAAATTGGAGTAAACGATTCCATAGGTGTTCCAAGTACCCATTAAGACCTGGGGTTATTAAGAGAGATGTATGTGGAAATGGCCTACCATGGCTAGTAGACTGGTATACGGGTCTTAAAATTCACCCAGTATAAGTATTTTTCAATGAGTTATTTCTCAATTTAAAAAAATTAAAATAGGGTCCCATAGTTATATATGTTGTATTAAGAACATCACACATTACCTATTCCTACCTGAAAGATTTCCCAGCCTCTACAAACCCTTAGTTTTCCTCCCAGGCCTCTGCTCTACAAGAGGGATCTTGCTATGTGTGGCCCTAGCAGCTACCCCCAAACTTGGTCTTAGCTCTTCAAAAACCATGACAATTTTTTTATAGTGACACTGAACAGACCATCTCTTTGTGACTACCTTCACGAAAATGGACCTCAGCTAGAACATACAAATGCACATACCCTTTCTCCACCCCCAGCACACAAATTCTCTTGCTTCCAAACCAAAATGCCTTTACTTTCCTTTGATGTTCCACTTGCCTTTTTAAGAGTAAAGAGCTCCATGGTTTTAGACCAGTTTCAGTGAATGGGTCATTTCTCCGCCTTCCTTCTGCATTATGAACACACTAGTGATAACAATTAATGAGAGGAAGGGTTTTTATGATAGTGCCCAGCATCCTGTTTTCAGCTCTTAAATTCTCCCTACATGTGCACGGATTCTATTACCCCTGGGCAAGCTCTTATTAATCTCAGTGTCGGAGCTGTTTCAACAAATCTACTGTAATAATGAAAAGTCATCTTATCACACTTTGCTCTCAGTAAATTTACCATTCTTTGATAAGGTTGCAAACAACTGGGAAGTAATTGATCTGTAATTAGTGTGGCAACTGCTGAAGAGAGGCTGTACTGGGGTTTCATCATTTATCTGCCCAGCACAGTGCATCCTGCTCGTGCACACTAAATTATTTAGCATTCCTTTCAAATACAAATGGTCTCAATGGGTCCTCCATTATTTTAAGAACTTTCTGAAGAGGAGGCTAACATTTAAATTTCTGATTATCTGTCACCAGTGCAGTGCTTAAAGGAGCTGGGAGTGGAAGGGGATCATTTTTCACACATGACTTGCCCGCTGAAGCCAGCCTGTGCTATGAATGGAGAAGGACAGGGGCTCTTTGATCTGAACCAAACTTGCACAATTTATCTTTTAAATGCACTAAAGCTTTTGATAAATGTCAATTTGACAATTAAATTCTTCAAGGGCCACAATATATCACCATCACAGTGTCTATTTTTGAGGGTCGGTCAGCCATAACATCTTTCAGCAGACTGCAGCAAGCAGAAGTCAGAAGGGAAATGACAACTCTCAGGCCTAGCTCTTCTACACATGGTAGTTTTATCTCTTGGTACGTAAAATAGCTGTGATCTTTTCCTTCAAGACATTCACAACTCCAATGGTGGAGTTCATGGTTGGCCTGGCAACCTAAAGGGATTATGTTCAAGATCTGTTCTCTATCATTTCTCTGATAGTTCAGGGGAGAAAGGAACAAACCCCTTTCTATTACATGGCCTTTTGAAACTATTTTTCTCTCTCTCTCTCTCTATGTGTATATATATACACACGCGCGCACACACACACGTATATATACATATATATGTATATACATACACACACACACACACACACATATATTTCCCCCTTCTCAAAGATATTTTCCTTCGGATTTTGCAAGAGATGAGCTAAGGCAAGTCTTTCATTCACAGAGGTATCAGAGTCAGGAAGAGAAATGGAAGTAGAACCACTGAGTTGTGACTTTGGTTTCACGGAAGACCCCATTTATCCTTTGATTATAAAGGTCACTGATTAAGTCGGGGACTGTGGATGCAGTTGCAGGTTGAAGGGAATGGGGGAAATAAATAACAGGCATGATGATTTGGGGTAAAATTTCATCTTGGAGGCCATTCTAAATGTTTAGGCTATGGGAACTTCAAAGTTATGTCTTGCCTAAACTCAGATCGTTCTATGCATCTTTGAGAATGAAAATAGCTATCAGATCATGAAGAAGGGTTGCTCCCTGCCTTCTCAGGGTTTACATTCAAAAGCACTTCTTCTCTTTGCTCTTTTTGCACCATGAAAACTCAACGCTAGCTGGAAGAATAACAATTGTAATGTGACATTTTGAAGTGTTTCACATGAAAGATTATTTTGAACTCCATGGTTACGAAGGAGTTTCTGAAGAGCTGACAAGGGAGGACCTTTTGGACATAACAACAATGCCTCTCTGATCACCTTTCAAGCTCTTCCATCATCGTAGATAGTGTTGCCATGGCCCAATGCGGCCCCACCACTCAGATATTTGGCATTGATGTGATACTATCTTCTGACAAACTGACATTTCAGTATGATTGTGAAGAAGACTAAAGCTCCCAGATTAGATGGCTGACCTGCTGAAAATACACACGTTAAGATGCTTTGTAGATGTCTGCATGTTACCTTTCCTCAAGGTCAGAAGAATCGCTATAATCCTTACTATCTCTAAGAAAAAGTGAAAAAGACTCAACTGACTGTCTTTAGGGTGTTTCACTGCTTTCAACACAGATTAATTTTTTGGTTGGGCTATCATGCAGCATTGTCAATCAAACCCTCCTAGAATTGTCAGTGACATCAGCTCTCAGAACAGCTGGAGTCAGGAGTGCTGAAGGTTAGCTACAAAAGAAATGTGGATCACTTTCCTGACCTTCATAATGTCTGAAGTCTTTAACTTTTTGTGAAGGACTGAGAATAAAGATTATTTTGCAGATGGGGCTACCAGAGGATGTTTGTCATGTGCTTAAGGTTATTTCATGAAGGTAAGACTGGGTATAATGACTACACAAGAAAAAAATGTTATTTTGGCCAAGGCCATTTCTAGATGAAGTTCTATATAACATCAGCCCCTCTGGATGAAATTTACTCAGTGATCATTTAGCTTTTCCCTGGCAGCTGTATAGTGTGTAGGTCTTTGTTGTGACATATATATATTAATTTAAGGTACATACTTGCCTTGTAAGTAAACTCCTATTTGGTGTTTTCCTCATATTTTCTGCAACTATATCTTATTGGATATATCTAAGAAGTCAGTGGGTAGGTAAACCTTTACAGACCTTCGATGGATAAACAATCATCTATTTTAAGTACTGATATTCAGATAAATGCTTTTCATAATATATATGTTAATGTATATTTTTAAGAGATTGGCAAAGTCCTTTGGAATGATATTGCTAATGTAATAAACTTCTAAAGTCTCCTTTTCTCTGTAAACTGTCTTTCAAGTATCACTAAATGAATCATACAGATTAAACATATGGAAATCAGATTGAACACTTAATTCCTAATTGAGAATTTCATCATTTACCCTGAAATAGCACTTAGTAAGTATCTCCTGTTATTTAACATTCTCCATGCATTACTGGATGAACGGCTGCAAGAACTATCCAGAGCTTTATCTTTTTCACTGTCTTTTGCTGCATCACACACTGTAGGACAGGCCTATCCTTAACACTGGTGGGGCCTAAGGCAGGAGCACAGATGTAGGTTAATATATTATGTCTTAATATGTAAAAGCTAGACATTATATCTACAAGTATAAAAGTTATACATTGAAGCTAGCTCTCAATAAAATATACTTTCTTCATCTACCTTAATAAATATAGGTTCATAACAAAATGGAATCACGTGTATAAAGGATACATATAAAGAATAATATGTATATTATAAAATAATATGTTTTTATATGACTGAATGTCAGCAAAATACAAAAGATGACAGAATTTAATTATTTTTTGATTTTTGTTGATGTGCTGCTGATGTTTGGATAAATAACAAAGACACATATAATTCATAAATCATTATATATTTATCCCTCAAAATTGTGTCTTGCTTTCCTTTCCTTTGTCCCTTAAAATTTTGTCTTGCCTTGCCTTTTTATTTAGGTGAAATTCACATAACATAAAATTGATCATTTTAAAGTGAACAATTCAGCAGCATTTGGGATATTCACAGTGTTGTGCAATTACTATCCCTATCTACTTACAAAACATTTTCATACCCCGACCTGTTAAGCACTTACTTTCCATTTCTCCCTCTCCCAAAGCCTTCATAATCACATGCAAAATTCTATGTAATAATTAAGAGTTTCACATAATTTTTGTTCTATTTCCAAGAATAAAGTGTTAAATGTAAAGGGTAATAGCAAAGTATATGACATTTGAATATAATTTTAAATCAAAATTTAAATCAAACAAAAAATTAATATTAGTTTTTGTATATTTTTCAAAGGTTATTTTTATTCTAAAATGTCAAAAGTTATACATTAAAATGAAAAGGCAAATTATAATAAGTGACAATTACTGGAATATCAAAATTCCAAGAAAACTTTAAAAGACAAACTTGACTTTAAAATTTACTTTTAAAAAATAAAAAGTTCAATTATTTTTATAAAAATAAAAATAGACACAGTATTAACATTCAGTGTCTGAATAGGAAATAAAAAGCAAGTTAGAGGGAACTCCTGCTTGACGGCCTTTAAGTTGGAACATTGATTTTTTTCCTGTCTTCAGATTCACAATGAAACACAGCTCTTCCTGGGTCACGAGCCTGCTGGTCTTCAGGTGGGAACTACACTATCAGCTTTCCTGGGTCTCCAGCTAGCTGACTGTGAATCTTTGGACTCAGGACTCATCAGCCTCCATAATTTATTGAGCCAATTTGGTATAATAAGTCTCTCTCTCCCTCTCTCTCTGTATATATGTGTATATACACACATACATATATATATATATGTTACACACACATAGAGATATATATATATATGTTAGTTGTTCTGTTTCTCTGTAGAACTCTATTACATCCCTTTCCCAGGGTTTGTTGTTGTGGCTATTTGTTTGTTTAATGACTTTCTTGAAGTAATTCTTATAGTTGTATTCTTTGTTGTGTGCTGTCCATGTAGTCTCTACTTGGTTAGTTTAGTGGTCAACTAATGATTGAACACACATTTCCTTAAATTCCAGAACCGATAAATCTCCCTCCCACACTTTGCTGAGTGTGTGTGTGTGTGTGTGTGTGTGTATGTGTTGGGACACACCTTCAATTCTAGGGAAGTTCACAATTCTGCATTAGTCTTCATTTCTTGCTTATACAGAACTAACTCTCAGCTAGAGTTGAGAGATTAGGGCCTCTTCTGCTCTTTCCTGATCATACACACAGTCCTGCACATGCACATGGCTATCTAGATTCTCAGGAGTATGTCAAAACTTTTCAGAATCTCCTACAGACCTCTCATTACCCACACTTACCTTTTAATTATTTCGGCTAGCCTCTTGTTTGCCCCAGCTTGGAGTACTACATCATGCAGCTGCAATAGTAAACAATTGCCATTGACTGTTTTCAACAAATGGTTTGGGGATTGAGCTTTTCTCACTGAGTGAACTCTGAGTCAGGTCAAATAAAGAAAATGTTTCTAATTTTTTTAAGGGAGCTGACAGATCAAACAGTGGTAATTCTCTCAGTGTAAGGCTTCTGGGGGAGATCCAAACCCAGCCCTGTTCAGTGGCTGCCAGGATTTTGGTTTTCACAACTACCATGACTGTGAGGCTCCCAGATTTCAAAGCTACCACATAGCTGGAGAGAGGGAAACAAGAATGCAGCAAGTTAAAACACCACAAAATGTACTATCATCAAAGTTTAGCCAATATTTTTGAATAAATGCTTCTCTAATTTTTGCATGTCTTCTATTAATTTCCAAAGTTCTGAAAAGGTTAATTTTGGCCATTTTGGGCCAGTTTTTAAATTGCTTTTATATAGAACAGATTTTGTCAGGTTCTTACTCTGCCAGTTTAGAAGTGCTTCCTCTATTCTGTAAGTTTTACACGTTCAAAACTTTTGTCTGTCATCTTTACACTTGCTGGAAATAAAAGTTTGGCTGAATATAAAATGATTGGCTTACACTTTTTTTTCCTCAAGCATGTTAAATGGTTGAGGTGCTGAAAACTCCTTTGGAGAGATTTGAAGCCAGCCTTATTTTTGCCTTTCTAGGAGACTTGACCCGTTAGCCTTGGTGTGCTCCCTGGGATGACAAGACGTCATGTGTATTGTCACACATTGACATTGAGAGGGTAATGTGTCCTGAGTGCAATGGAAGCTTCATGTTGGGGACTCAATCAGATTCTGCCCTAAGTGTCTCTTCTTCTGACTTTTTTTTTTTTTTTTTTTTGTATTCTTTCTCCATAATTAACCATATTATGAGGATAATAGTTTTAAGTGAGTTCTGTGAGTACTTCCAATCAATTATCTAAACTGATGGTGATTTTAGGCTTCCTCAAACTTGAAGTTGGTATCAGAAGTGAAGGTGGTTATGTGGAAGACTATGCCCTCAGACCTTGCAATTCGGCTAATTCTGGGAATGCCCATTTTAAAATAGATTTTTGTCTTTTTAAATTTAAATAATTGATTTTTTTTTACATATTCTGAATACAGGCACTTTGCCAGATATATATAAGACAAACATTTTCTCCCTGTGTGGTTTGCCTATTTATTTTTTAAGTGTCTTCTGATAAGCAGAAGTTTCAACTCTGAAGACATCTAATTCATTTTTTTTTTTCTATTGTGGATAGTGCTTTCTGTGTTCTGCCTAAAAAATCTTTTCTTGCTCTGGTGTCATAAAAATATTTTGACATGTTTTCCCTAGAAGCTTTATGGTCTTTGTAGGTACTTTAGAATTTGTTGATTATATCTGTCTCCTATCTTCTCACTGAAAATAATGTTTACAGAAGTTTTCTTTATTTACTTTGTGCTTTTATATAGAGGAAAGGAAAGAAAATGCTGACATATGATATCCTGTTCTTACAGGAATCTATGGCAATATAATTTTAATTTAGAAAACCAATCCCAATATCCCATCAACTTCATATATTTGGAATCTGTTCTATCACTAAGAAGCATTAGCTTTTTTCTCCTTTATAGCTCGTTTGAAAGTAAATTTTACTCAAGGAGATTGTAGTATCAGCCCCAGATAAGATGAGTGTATAATATTGAAAGAAACACTTCACTTCTTCCTCTGACAAGGAGAATAATGACATGTGCATTTGACAAGGGAAATGTGGAAATAGGGACCCAATGGCCCATGCTCAAATATTGACAGATGGCATTTGGGTAAGGAGGAATAAGGGAAGAAACAGGACAAAAAAGGCCATAATAAGATTTTCAATCTAGGTGCTTCCTTTTTTTCTTAAAAATAATGAGAAAACTTGTAGTTTCCATGTCTATAATAATCTCACAACTTCCTATCATGGACCTGGTGACATACAAATGTTGGTCTGGTCCAATTGGAGGAAGGAGAACTGAATGCGTTTTGTATAGAAAAGAGACATTTGGTAAAAATGATCTAGAAAACGACTGGTAAATTGAAGTCATAAATATAATTATGCTGCAGCCTAGCCCAACTTACCACTAATAGAAACGTGAGTGGGTTCAGAATTTGTCTTGAAAGAGATTAGGCAGTAAGTTAGTAAGAATGACGGAAGGATTGCGTGTTACAGTGGATTTAACTATTAGTGAGTCTTCCAAACAGAGTTGAGATCATAACTAAGCATTTACTGCTGTGAGAAGGAATAGGAAAGTATTACTGGGAAAAAGCTTTTGCACAGACCCTTTTGCTGAGGTATCAACCAAACCAGTGCATTTATGCATGTATATAAATATGAATGTGTTATTTGTAAAACATGCATATAGTTTTCCTGTTCATTATTTCCTGTCTAACAATCTAAGACAAGTACACTATACAAGTTAAGACTAAGCAATTCTCTAATTTTATTTAGTTTTCTTTTTTTCATAAGGATGACTTGTTTTGAAAATAGAAATATTTTGAGCTTTTTGACCCCACTTATAAGGCTGATGATACTTAATTCAGACTGTATAAAGCCTCCCTCATTCTAGTATGACAGTCTGAAAGTTGTTTAAATAGGATATAGTCTGGAGTTAAGGTGTTTTACATGGCCTTCATGTATTTAGGCATGCAAACTTAATTTTTGTCCTTGGCTATGAAACAGTTATTTCCTTCACAGACAGCTACTGACATCACTGTACCCAACAAAAGAATATTCAACTGATTTTTGCTAATGTAAGTTCATGGAAAAAAAAGAAGCAGAACTCTTTGGAAAATAGAAAATATTCATTTCCTTTTCTTTGTTTTCACAAAACGACAAGAGTATCAATGAACTGACAAATGCACAGAGTACCAATTTCATCTGAGGATTCCACTATTTCAGAAATGCAGGTACAGATTAATACATCTTTAGATTTATATTTCAAGATAAAATTTTAACACTGCAATACTCTTGATATATAATAAAATATAAATAATATTCAGCACTTATATTCCATTCTGAAATTATCCTACCTATTCTCATCATTTATCATTCCTTTCTAACTATGGAAATTATAACTCTTAACCCAATGAGTTCTAACTCTTTCATCTTCTTTGAGACTGCAGTTGTAGCAGGATTAATAAATTAGTTTCTTGCCTCAGTTCAGTGGTCATCTACAATCTTTATTTGATATATTCTTGATCCCCTCCCTAATTGCAATTAAAAGATTCTTCAGAAATAATAAAAACAACGAGATTTTTTATAAATATTATAAATATTATATTTACAGTCATTGATTATATTACTGAAGGCTTTCCCATTATAGCCACCAAGTTACTTGTACTTCTAACAGAACTATTCTCCTGACACTGCTTTGCTTCTAAGATTCAAATTGCAGTGGGAAAACCCAATAGTAGCCTTTTTCCAACTGGGTTCCTTGAAGTATTAGAATGCTGCAGACAGAATACAATAGGTCTTTAGCCAAAATAAAGAGACAAGGTAGAATTTCATGAGAAAGTGTATTTGGAAAATGTTCTGTTAAAACAAGGCCTTTATTCTTTACTACAGAATTCTCATGACTTTTGATATGCTAATAGGTTTTGTGACTTTCTGAAAAGGCCATAAATTCTAAAACTGTCCCCAAATATTGGAGACCAATAAATCCCGCAAAAAAAAAATTTTTTTTAACGAAAACAGATCTTAACAGGTTAATCTTCAAGTTCCCTTTCTATCTAGGTATTGGGATCAATCTTAAACACATCAGTGAGGGACTAACTAAATAAATTGCACAATAGCTATACAGTAGAATATTATATAGCCATCAAACATAGTTTTTACAATAATTTTTAATGGTATAGGGACCTGCTAATGATATAATAATATTGAGTAAAAATAATACATAACTATAGAGAATTTGGCATCATGTATATAGAAAATAACTGAAAGGAATATGCACAGAAGAAAAAGTGGCCATGATTTTTTCTAAGTTGAGGAATTATGGTCAATTTTTTTCTTCCTTGCATTTTTTTCCTACAAATTTCACTTTTTTTTTTTTTTTTTTTTTTTTTTTTTGTGACGGAGTTTTGTTTTTTCCCCTGGTGGGGGTCTGATGAAGGGTCTCTATTCCCCTCCATACCCCCCCCCCCGGG